>NC_057808.1:247028570-247328570 GCF_018294505.1 Triticum aestivum | reverse complement strand
TCTTCGTATGATGTGTACATGGTTGACACACCTAAAAAAGCTAGCGACGATGGCAAAGAAGACCCAGTTGCGAATAAAACTTCTGAGACGCAGTCCAAGCGCCGGCGCCCTAAACACCGCTCTAAGACGCGTCGCTCAAAAGATGGTAACACTGGCACCGGAGAAAATAGTACTTCGGACGACGCCGAAAACAATGAAGACCCTGTTGGAGCAGCACCCGAACAGGAGGAACAAGACAACGGGCAAGTTAACCCAGATAACCAGGCCACGCCCAATGACCCGGACAACGATAGTTATCGTCCACCCTCCGAGGATGAGGAGAGCCTCGGCAGCGAGGATTTCATCATGCCTGAGGCACCCCTCGAGCAGGAGCGCTTCAAGCACCAGCTAATAGCTACTACAAGAAGCCTTAAGAAGAAGCAGCAACAGCTTCCAGCCGATCAAGACCTACTCATTAACAGATGGACTGATGTCCTGGCAGCCGAAGAATACGGCCTCAAGCGCCCAGCCAAGAGTTACCCGTAGCGCAGACTGCTACCTCAGTTCGATGAGGAGGCACCAGAGCCCATACCTCCCTCGCGCAATACGGAACGACCACCACGTGGTCGGGATAGTGCGGCAGACCGACCACTCCGCGGTCGGGATAAAACGGCAACTCAGGCCGAACAATAGCCCGCCCCACCGCCTCGCAAAAACAGAGACAAAACAGCTCGGGACCATACATACGACCTTTGATACGTCTCCAACGTATCTATAATTTTTTATTGTTCCACGCTATTATATATTCTGTTTTGGAAGTTTAATGGACTAATTTATACACTTTTATATTATTTTGGGGAGTAACCTATTAACTGGAGGCCCAGCCCAAATTGCGGTTTTTTGCCTATTTCAGTGTTTCGCAGAAAAAGAATATCAAACGGAGTCCAAACGGAATGAAACCTTCGGGAACGTGATTTTCGGAACAAACGTGATCCAGAGGACTTGGAGTGGACGTCAAGCAACAGACGAAGATGCCACGAGGTAGGGGGACCCTCGTGGGCCCCTCGTGGCTCCACCGACCTACTTCTTCCTCCTATATATACCTACGTCCCCAAACCATCAGAAGAGACCACGAAAACCTAATTCCACCGCCGCAACCTTCTGTACCCGTGAGATCCCATCTTGGGGCCTTTCCCGGCGTCCTGCAGGAGGGGGCATTGATCACGGAGGCTTCTACATCAACACCATAGCCTCTCCGATGATGTGTGAGTAGTTTACCTCAGACCTTCGGGTCCATAGTTATTATCTAGATGGCTTCTTCTCTCTCTTTGGATCTCAATACAAAGTTCTCCTCGATTCTCTTGGAAATCTATTCGATGTAATCTTCTTTTGCGGTGTGTTTGTCGAGATCCGATGAATTGTGGGTTTATGATTAAGATTATCTATGAACAATATTTGAATCTTCTCTGAATTCCTTTATGTATGATTGGTTATCTTTGCAAGTCTCTTTGAATTATCAGTTTGGTTTGACCTACTAGATTGATCTTTCTTGCAATGGGAGAAGTGCTTAGCTTTGGGTTCAATCTTGCGGTGTCCTTTCCCAGTGACAGCAGGGGCAGCAAGGCACATATTGTATTGTTGCCATTGAGGATAAAAAGATGGGGTTTATATCATATTGCATGAGTTTATCCCTCTACATCATGTCATCTTGCTTAAAGCGTTACTCTGTTCTTATGAACTTAATACTCTAGATGCATGCTGGATAGTGGTCGATGTGTGGAGTAATAGTAGTAGATGCAGAATCGTTTTGGTCTACTTGTCACAGACGTGATGCCTATATACATGATCATACCGAGATATTCTCATAACTATGCTCAATTCTATCAATTGCTCGACAGTAATTTGTTCACCCACCGTAATACCTATGCTATCTTGAGAGAATCCACTAGTGAAACCTGTCGTGGTTTTGTCACGGCAGATGTCCTAGAGAAAGGACTTAGTCGTGGAGCCATCACGACGAGTTAGTTTAAAGGGGTTAAAGTGGACAAGGGACGCAGAGGGTTTATACTGGTTCGGCCCCTTGCGGTGAAGGTAAAAGCTTACGATCCAGTTGTTGTGGGATTGCTAGGGTTTCGATGACCAGGGAGCGAATACGCTTTGCCTGGGTCTCGAGTTGTTGTCCGTCCTCCCTAAACCGCCGCCGGGTCGTCCCCTTATCTACATGGGTTGACTCCGCCGGTTTACAGAATCCCGAGACCGGCTCATAAACGTGTCCGGCTCGGTCTCTACTATTTTTGCCTTATAACACAAGCTTACATATCAATGTCGGTTTATCACTACAGGCCTTAATCCGCCTTTGGGCCCTGGGCCTTCACAAAGCGCCATCATCTTCGTCTTCATGGGCTTCAAGTCTAATAATTCATTATGGGGATAACCCGGCCTCTCTGGGCCGGTTTACGCCCAGTAGTAATATCCCCAACATTAGGCCCCAGATTGATTTGAACTGGTTCATGTCAATCCTCAATACTTAGGAAAATTTCTTCTTCAGCACCTTCGCATAATCTTGTAAACCGCCGTGGCGTCACCTTCCAGGACCATGATAAATCGCCATGACGTCATCTGTTATTAAAAATTGCACATAACCCACCTTCATTAATGAGCCTCCGACAATCGAGGCGACAGAGCTGTCATATCCCATTTTTTGGGCTCCTCGATTCTCGCGCCTGCCACTTATCCATTCACCTTATAAATAAGGCCGAGGGGTCTTTTTCACCTCCCCCCCCGTGCCTCTTCGCATCGTCTTCTCCCTTGCGCCGACCAAATCTTCGAGTTCTGCCGCCGCCGTTGATCTTCGCATCTGCCTCAACAACGGCCGCTGCATCAACCTGATCATACCAGAGAAACGCGGCGCTCCTCCGCTGCTTCCTCAGCATCAGTAAGTTCCTCCTCTCCTTGCTCTAGATCCACCATTAGGGTTCAGTGTTCATCAGAGTTTACTGAAGCTCCGGCGCCGTTCTTCCCTATTCTTAATAACACAAACGGCTAGTTTGAATCTGATACGTCTTGTGCGGCCGTGGCCATAACCCCCTTTTTCCTTATTGGAGCATCTCCCTTATATACAAACTCATCTGAACTTGATGATCCGTTTAAGCACTTGAAATTAGATCTGAATATTTTCTAGTTTTCTGTCATACCGCAGATCTGAAATATATCACATCAATCAGCGAAACTTGTTTTTCCTTCACTTAAGTACTTTAGCTATGTACCTTTCATACCGATATAGGCGGTTTAGCTTTGAAAAAATGATAATCCGGTAGGTACAATTAGTCCCCTCGTAAAACGCCGATTCATTTATCTTTGCACCTTATCCATCGTAAGGTTCCGGCTTAGCAATATCATATTCCGGTTTTACCATATGCGTACACCTCTACTTTAACTTATATCGCTTTATACTTGTTCATCATAAATCTTAAATCGGCAATAACTATGTTTCAGCTTTCATTGAAATGGCCAAACAAGTCTATGAATGCAACTGGGTTCCTTCCTGGGTCACTAAAGATCAGTTAAACAGATGTGTCGCAACTGGCGCTTTAGCCAAGAAGGAGGTCATCCACTGGAGGGCCCCTGGTCCAGAAAATCCTCCTAAACCCAAGGACGGAGAGGTAGTCGTTTTCGTTGACCATCTGGGTCGAGGCTTTAGCCCTCCCAGTTCAAAATTCTTCCGAGATGTGCTTGCCAGTTTTCATCTTCACCCTCAGGACATCGGTCCAAACTCTGTGTCCAACATCTGCCATTTCCAAGTCTTTTGTGAGGCTTATCTTCAAGAGGAACCCACAGTTGAATTGTTTAGGGATTTCTTCCACTTAAACAGTCGCACAGAGTTCACAGATGGACCCAATACTGAACTTGGCGGAATGGCGGTTCAGAAAAGGAAGGAAGCCAGCTTCCCTCACGCCAAGCTTCACAGTCACCCCAAAGAGTCGAACCAGACATGGTTTTATTGCAAAGACACATCTCCAAGTGACGAAAACCCTTTGCCGGGTTACCGCCCTCACCATCTCAGCAATACACATCCCTTTCCTCAGAGGTTAACTGCAAAGGAAAGGGCCAACTATGCCCCACAACTGTCAAAGCTTAGAGCTTTTATGGTGAACGGTTTAACAGGTGTTGACTTTGCTCGTTGTTGGATAAGCTGGAGCATTCTGCCCCGGTTTGATGTGGGAATACACAGGGAGTTTGACCGACCCTCAACAACATATTAATATTGAGCTAACAGAGGCTGAAGTTACAGAGGCTGTCAAGAAAATGTTGAATGAACCGGAGGCCGTCTGCGGCCAGACCGGATTAAGTCCTTTCTGCACCTCCAACAAACCGCCAGCTGTAAGAATCGTATGCCTTCTTTGTTTTAAGTTAATTTTTTCAAAATATTCTCTGAAAATCTTGTCCATCTTCGACAGGGCGATGATATGTTCTGGAAGAAAAAACCACAAGATAAACCGGCAAAACTGCAAGATAAACCGGCCAAGCCACTTCGCCAGAAGACCAAGGTTGTTAAGAAACGTGCCAAGAAAAGGACCAGCGCGTCTTTCGAGCCAAATGCTGATGCCGATATGGCTAATCTGGACTCAGAGGTAGAACTTGACTCTCTTAGTTCATTTTTCATACACCTCATTGACAATGACTATTATCAGGACGACGCTGAAGGCAGTCAAGCTAATGACGTAGAGGTAATCATTCTTTCCTCCGATTCAGATCCTCTGCCAACATCGAAAATCCGTCGAGCAAACCGGAAAGTAAAATTTTCTCACCCCCATGCTTACTTGGACCCAAACTTTCTTTTGAAGATGCAGCAACACGAAGCTCGCCGCACAACCCGGCACAGCGGCCAGGTAGTTACCTCCGCCGGTTTACCGAACACTCCGGTTCGGAAACGCCAATCAGAGGTCTCTTATACTCTTGACACTTCTTGCCCCAAGGCGAGTTGTTTCCGACAGCCTCTTAATCCATCTGATTCAAATTATCAGGGAACACCTCACTCATCTTCTGGCGAGTCAACAACCACACAACTTCCAACCCTCAAGACAGTTCCTGGGTGAGCTATGCACTTGATTTTATCCTTGATGTGTTATTTTTGCATAATGTACTGATCTTTTATATCTGTTCTTCTAAGTGCTAAACCCAGACCCAGTAAGAAGGCCCGGCTAAATAAACCAGCTGACGACAATACAGCTGTTGAACCGGAGAAGACCCCAGATCCGGAAAACATTGACGCCATACTTAATGACCTGCCACCGCAGGATCATGACTTTGTTGCTGATCAAGTGGAAATTGATCCAATGGGCCAGTCCGATGAACCGACTAATCCAGTCCGCGACACTGATAAACCGGCAAGTCCAGCTGAAGCTGCTGACAAACCATCGACTCCCGTGAAGGCTGCTGATGGTGAAGAAGATGATATTATGATTACTGGCATTGGACACACCACTCCTGGCAATCCTGTCACTTTATCAAAGCATACTGCCAAGGACGAGCTTTCTGCTATCGGCAAAGGCAAGTGGAATGCCGATTTCTCAAGCTATGCCCATCTCAATGCTCAAGACATTCACTCTGGCTTCTTGAACAGTCTGTACACCAGCCGCGACTATGAAGCCGGTTTGGTAAACTTGATGAAAGAGCGATATGAGGTAACTAATACTCAACTCTGCATAACTGTTTCTCTTTTTAATTCCAAATATCAACTCCAGTAGCCCCCAAGTGACGGTTTATGATATCAATCCAAACCGGGACTTAATAATAACTTAACTTTGCATGCTTAACCTCCAGGGGCCGGGTTATCTATTTAAGATAAACCGGTATTGTAGAATTGCAATAACGTATCTTTCACAGGTGTAGCCCCCAAGGGCCGGTTTAACTTTATAAAAATAAACCGGGACTCCAAAAGAATTCCCATATCAGTACTTTGAGCAAACATACATTAGCCCCCAAGTGCCAAGAGTAATACTTGTATTGTGCTTGGGACTTGTAGAAATTTCCGAGAACAAGCAAATATGCATTAGCCCCCAAGTATCAGGTGCATAACTTGTTATGTGCTTGGTACTTCAAATATGTACCGTCAACTCATAATATGTCTGTTTCTTATAGGCTGAGCTGAGCAAAAAGAAATCGCAAATCATGGATCTGCAAGAAAACATCAAGTCCCAGCAAGCCGAAACCTCCAAGGCAAAGGATGAGCTGACCAGCGCTTTAGCCGCTATGGAAAAGCTAAAGGAGAGTTTCAACAAGGAGCGGGCGGATTGGGACACAGAAAAATCCGTGTTGCAAAAAAGAGCCGAGGACGCAGAAGCAGCTCTTAAACCGGTAGTAGATGAGATGACTGGCATAAAGCGGCAGATACATGCCATGACGGCTGCTGTGTTTGGTAAACATCGTTGCCTTAAGTTTTCAACATATCATCCCATACATTGCTGGTTTGCTGATGTTTATAATGATGGAGGAACTCGCATTAGTCATCTGGGCTCTGATGTACAGAAGAAGCTGAAGGCTGCCTATACTCTTATAGAGCAGTTATATACCGGCGCGCAACGGATTATCTGCGCCGCTTCTCACAATAAGCCGCCCCCAACTTTAATCAAGGCACTAGTAAAAAAAGACACATCCATGACATTTTGGGCTGAACGAAATTTTTTTCTGTCATACATATGACACTTCTATGACGATAATTGTGACAAAACCCGGTATCATCATAGATGTGGTGGGCTCCTACTTCTATGACAAAGAATCATGACAGAAAATGGGCTTTCCGTCCTGGGCGGACCGGAGACGTAGCTGCATGACATTCTTTGGGCCGTCCATGACGGAAAAAACTGTGGTAGAAGCGAGGGCGAGGAAAATTTCGGGGAGTTCCCGGTTACGGTGGGAGGTCGGGGGCCGAGCGATGCGCGTTTCTCTCGTTCACGTACGCGCGTGTGTGCGAGGCGTTGGGCTCTAACTGAACCCGAGCGATTGCACTGCAGGCTACGTGTTACTGAACCCGAGCGATCGATCGATGGATGTTAACTAAACCCGATCGAGCGATTCCTTCGCTACTGCTGCTAACTGAAGCCGATCGATGCTGCCTCTGGGATGAACAGTGAGCGTTGCGGGGGGGGGGGGGGGTTTGGATGAACAGTGAGCGGTGGCGTTGCCTCTGGATGAACAGGACCCCGTGGTGTGGTGGAGGGCTGGATGAACAGTAGACGGTGGAGGGGTGCCCGTGGAGGGGTGGTTGAACAGGACCTCGTGGTGTGGAGGGCTGGATGAACAGTAGACGATGGAGGGGTGCCCGTGGAGGGGTGGTTGAACAGGACCCCGTGGTGTGGAGGGCTGGATGAACAGTAGACGGTGGAGGGGTGCCCGTGGAGTGGTGGTTGAACAGTAGCCGGTCGAGTAGCGCGCGGTGGAGGCTGGATGAACAGGAGCCCGTGGAGGCTGGGGGAGGTCGACGGTAGCCCGTGGAGGCTGGAGGAGGTCGACGGTGGAGATGAACAGTATCCCGTGGAGTCCCATTTTGCGGTACGCCACACCCCTCCCGATGAACAGGACCCCCGTTTCGACTGTAGGAGGTCCGTTTCGTCCGTTTTGCGGTATGCCACACCCCTCCCGATCAACAGGACCCCTGTTTCGACCGTAGAAGGTCCGTTTCCTCCGTTTTGCGGTACGCCACACCCCTCCCGATCAACAGGACCCCCGTTTCGACCGTAGGAGGTCCGTTTCCTCTGTTCTGCGGTACGCCAGGCCTCGTTTCCATCGCCTGTTCCGTCCAAGCCCTCCCGATGAACACGACCACGCATTCCATTCCGACCCAGTCGGTTGGCTCCCACGCGTTCCGTTGCCTCCCGATGAACACGACGCATTCCGTTGCCTCCCCATGAACACGACGCATTCCGTTGCCTCCCCATGAACACGGCGACGAAGCTGTTTCTCCGTTCCGACCCAGCCATGTACACAAGCCCTGGCCGTACGTATGCGCGAGTAGGCGTTCGAGATCCCGCCCGTATGTACACATACGTGGCCATATTTTCTTTCTTGCACCCTGGCCGCTGTACGTACGTGTACATGCTACGTGCGCGCCTCTACTACGACACGTACGCACCTCTACTACGACACATGCGCGCCTCTACATCCACCAATATATATATGTACGTACACGTTCGCGACCAGAATGACAACGCTACGTACGCTTTGACCAGGTGGGTCCCGACTGTCAGGCACTTCCTTGCGTGCGAAGATGTAGTTGGTGGGTCCCAGCAGTCAGGGGGGCGAATCGTTTTGTTTTTTTTGCCCGGACGCACTTCCTTGTGTGCGAAGGTGTAGCTGGTGGGTCCCAGCAGTCAGGGGGGAAACGTTTTTTCCGCGAAATACGGTGGCCCGTCCGGTGGGTCCCCGCTGTCAGGTGGAGGAATAATTATTTTGCACGTAATAAGGAGGCACTTCCTTGCTGCGGCCGTGGACCCAGCTGTCAGCCTCTCCACGTACAGTCCACGTCCGATGGAAGCCGTTCCTTGACCACGTTGACCACGCCGCGCCGAGAGCACCAGGGCGGTGGACGACGGCGAGGCCTAGGAAGGGGACGACGCGGAGCCGGGGAAGACGCGGCAGTGGATGCCCACGCGTAGAGGAGTACGAGGGTTCACTGGTTCGCTGCGGTGTGAGGCTGCCGTCGCCGCAGAATAACAGGGGGTGTGGGTGAGTAGAGGGATGGCCTGGCTAGCGGTGGGAGTAGTAGGGGCGGTGAGGCCTCCACCGCATCGCAGCCGGCCACGGGAGGCAGGAGCACGAGGCACGACCGGCGCTGGTTTGGGTGGCTGGAGCAAGAAGACCAGAGGTTGAAGAAGCACTACGGCCGTTGGATGGACATCATACGGTCACTGGAGCTAGAATCGTGCATATTGACTAAGTTGACAAAGCCCTCCGTCCCCGTCAACTTAGTAGGCCCACAAGTCAGCCAACCACTATACTGGGTCCCAGCTAACAGGGGGAGTATTCATTTTTTTGTGCGTAATAAGGACGCACTTCCTTGCGTGCGAAGATATAGCTGGTGGGTCCGAGCTGTCAGCGGCGGTAACATTTTTTCGTGAAATACAGAGGCCCTTTCGGTGGGTCCCTGATGTCAGGTGGAGGAATCATTATTTTGCGCATAATAAGGAGGCATTTCCTTGCGTGCGGCCGTGGACCCAGCTGTCGGCCTCTCGACGTACAGTCCACTTCAGATGCATGTCGGTCGTTGACCACGTTGACCAGGCCGCGCCGAGAGCACCAGGGCGGTGGACGACGGCGAGGCCTAGGAAGGGAACGACATAGAGGCAGGGAAGACTCGACAGTTGTTTCCCACGCGGAGGGGAGTACGATTGTACGAGGGTTTACTGGTTCGGCTGCCGTCGCCGGAGAATAACAACATGTGTGGGTGAGTAGAAGGATGGCTAGGCCAGCGATGGGAGTACGGTGGGGCGGTGAGGCCTGCGCGGCAGCAGAGCCGGCCGCGGGAAGGAGGGAGCAGGCAGTCCCGCCGGCGCTTATTTGAGCGGCTGGAGCAGCAAGAGCAGAGATTGAAGAAGCACGACGGCCGTTGGATGGACATCGTACGGTCACTGGAGCTAGAATCATTCATATTGACTAAGTTGACAAAGCCCTCCGTCCCCGTCAACTTAGTAGGCCCACAAGTCAGCCTCCCACCATGGTGGGTCCCAGCTAGCAGGGGGAGTATTCATTTTTCTGTGCGTAATAAGGAGGCACTTCCGGTGGGTCCGAGCTGACAGCAGGGGGAACCTTTTTTCACGAAATACGGTGGTCCATCCGGTGGGTCCCAGCAGTCAGGGGCAAATGTTTTTTTCACGAAATACGGTGGCCCGTCCGGTGGGTCCCAGCAGTCAGTGGGGAAACGTTTTTTCCGCGAAATACTGGTGGCCCGTCCGGTGGGTCCCTGCTGTCAGGTGGAGGAATAATTATTTTGCGCGTAAAAAGGAGGCACTTCCTTGCGGCTGCCGTGGGCCCAGCTGTCAGCCTCTCCACGTGCAGTACTCTTCCGATGGAAGTCGGTCGTTGACCACATTGACCACGCCGCGCCAAGAGCACCACGGCGGTGGACGACGGCGAGGCCTAGGAAGGGGACGACGCGGTAGTGGATGCCCACGCGGAGAGGAGTATGAGGGTTCACTGGTTCGGCTGCGGTGTGAGGCTGCCGTCGCTGCAGAATAACAGGGGGAGTGGGTGAGTGGAGGGATGGCCTGGCCAGCGGTGGGAGTAGTATGGGGACGGTGAGGCCTCTGCGGCAGCACAGCCGGCCACGGGAGGCAGGAGCATGCGGCATGACCGGCGCTGCTTTGGGCGGCTGGGGCAAGAAGACCAGAGGTTCAAGAAGCACTACTGCCGTTGGATGGACATCGTTGACCACGCTGCGCCGAGAGAACCAAGGCGGTGGACGACGGTGAGGCCTACGAAGGGAACGACACGGAGCCGGGGAAGACACGACAGTGGCTGCCCACACGGTGGAGACTACGAGGGTTGACTGGTTCGGCTGCCGTCGCCGGAAAATAACAGGAGGTGTGGGTGAGTAGAGGGATAGACAGGCCAGGGATGCGAGTATGATGGGGCCGTGAGGCCTGCGCGGCAGCACTGCCGGCCACGGGAGGCGGGAGCAGGCGGTTCTGACGGCGCTGGTTTGGGCGGCTGGGGCAGGAAGATCAGAGACTGAAGAAGCACGATTGCCGTTAGATTGACATCTAACGGTCTGACGCTGGTAGAGTCGATTGTTGCTAAGTTTCTTTTTTGAGAAACCTTGTGTACGCATGAACTTAGTAGGCCCACAAGTCAGCCTCCAAATCTGTGGCAGACAACATAAAGCCCATTTGCTATTTTTTATAATTTGCAGCCCATTTGCTAATTCTTAAGTAATTTATTACAGCCCATTTTCTGCCCAGGACCATGGTCAAAAAGTTCAACCTTATTTTGCATATTTCGGTGGAGTCCGAACTGTTGTAATCCCGAAATGATAAACATTTTTTTAAGAACTTATTGATTTGCAAAAAAATCGTTTTGTTTTTGTAAGCAAATAAGATGTGGGACAATTGAGTTGGTTTAAGGGAAAACCAGTGGTAAAAAAATCAGAGCTGGGTGGGAAAAAAACAACAAAAATAAGGATGTAAATATGAAAAGGGAATTTTATGTGTTTTCAATATAATGATACGTGTATATGAACTAGTAAAACTATAGGTAGATATTAGAAAACGGATGTAGTGTTGGAAATATGCCCTAGAGGCAATAATAAAATGGTTATTATTGTATTTCCTTGTTCATGATAATTGTCTATTGTCCATGCTATAATTGTATTAACTGGAAACCGTAATACATGTGTGAATACATAGACCACAACATGTCCCTAGTAAGCCTCTAGTTGACTAGCTCGTTGATCAATAGATGGTTATGGTTTCCTGACCATGGACATTGGATGTCATTGATAACGGGATCACATCATTAGGAGAATGATGTGATGGACAAGACCCAATCCTAAGCATAGCACAAGATCGTGTAGTTCGTTTGCTAAGAGCTTTTCTAATGTCAAGTATCATTTCCTTAGACCATGAGATTGTGCAACTCCCAGATACCGTAGGAATGCTTTGGGTGTACCAAACGTTACAACGTAACTGGGTGGCTATAAAGGTGCACTACAGGTATCTCCGAAAGTGTCTGTTGGGTTGGCACGAATCGAGACTGGGATTTGTCACTCCGTATGACGGAGAGGTATCTCTGGGCCCACTCGGTAATGCATCATCATAATGAGCTCAATGTGACTAATGAGTTAGCCACGGGATCATGCGTTACAGAACGAGTAAAGAGACTTTCCAGTAACGAGATTGAACGAGGTATTGGGATACCGACGATCGAATCTCGGGCAAGCAACATGCCGATAGACAAAGGGAATTGTATACGGGATTGATTGAATCCCCGACATCGTGGTTCATCCGATGAGATCATCGTGGAACATGTGGGAGCCAATATGGGTATCCAGATCCCGCTATTGGTTATTGGCTGGAGAGGTGTCTCGGTCATGTCTGCATGGTTCCCGAACCCGTAGGGTCTACACACTTAAGGTTCGGTGACGCTAGAGTTGTTATGGGAAATAGTATGTGGTTACCGAAGGTTGTTCGGAGTCCCGGATGGGATCCCGGACATGACGAGGAGTTCCGGAATGGTCCGGCGGTGAAGATCGATATATTGGACGAAGGGTATTGGAGTCCGGAAGTGTTCCGGGGGTACCAGGCTATGGCCAGCATGATCGAAAGGTGTTTCGGGAGCCCCGGCAAGTGTTGGAGGGCCTCATGGGCCAAAGGGGAAGGGGAAAACCAGCCCACTAAGGGGTGGTGCGCCCCCCACACCCTTTCCCACGTTACTTGGGGAGGTGGGGCGCCTCCACCTGGCTTGGGAGGCAAGCCTCCACCTGCTTGGCTTGGGGGGCAAGTCTCCCTAGGATTTTCCCTAGGGAGATCCAATCTGCTTGGCCGCCGCTCCCTAGGGAAACCCTAGGGCGCCTCCCCCTCTCCCCTTGCCCCTATATATAGTGGAGGGGTGGGAGGGCAGCCGCACCTCTTCCCTGGCACAGCCCTCCCTCCTCATACACCTCCTCCTCCTCCTCCTCCGTAGTGCTTAGCGAAGCTCTGCCGGAGAACCACGAGCTCCATTGCCACCACGCCGTCGTGCTGCTGGAGTTCTCCCTCAACTTCTCCTCTCCCCTTGATGGATCAAGAAGGAGGAGACGTCCCCGGGCTGTACATGTGTTGAACGCGGAGGCGCCGTCCGTTCGGCGCTAGATCGGATCTTCCGCGATTTGAATCGCTGCGAGTACGACTTCATCAACCGCGTTCTTGTAACGCTTCCGCTTAGCGATCTTCAAGGGTATGAAGATGCGCTCCCTCTCTCTCGTTGCTAGCATCTCCTAGATTGATCTTGGTGACACGTAGGAAAATTTTGAATTATTGCTACGTTACCCAACAGTGGCATCATGAGCTAGGTCTATGCGTAGATTCTATGCACGAGTAGAACACAAAGTAGTTGTGGGCGATGATTTGGTCAATTTTCTTGCCGTTACTAGTCTTATCTTGATTCGGCGGCATTGTGGGATGAAGCGGCCCGGACCGACCTTACACGTACGCTTACGTGAGAGAGGTTCCACCGACTGACATGCACTTGATGCATAAGGTGGCTAGCGGGTGTCTATCTCTCCCACTTTAGTCAGATCGGATTCGATGAAAAGGGTCCTTATGAAGGGTAAATATAAATTGGCAAATCACCGTTGTGGTTTTGCGTAGGTAAGAAATGTTCTTGCTAGAAACCCATAGCAGCCACGTAAAACATGCAACAACAATTAGAGGACGTCTAACTTGTTTTTGCAGGGTATGCTATGTGATGTGATATGGCCAAAAGGATGTGATGAATTATATATATATGTGATGTATGAGATTGATCATGTTCTTGTAATAGGAATCACGACTTGCATGTCGATGAGTATGACAACCGGCAGGAGCCATAGGAGTTGTCTTAATTTATTGTATGACCTGCGTGTCAATGAAAAATGCCATGTAATTACTTTACTTTATTGCTAAACGTTATCCATAGTAGTAGAAGTAATAGTTGGCGAGACAACTTCATGAAGACACGATGATGGAGATCATGGTGTCATGCCGGTGACGAAGGTGATCATGCCGCGCCTTGAAGATGGAGATCAAAAGGCGCAAGATGATACTGGCCATATCATGTCACTTTATGATTTGCATGTGATGTTTGTCATGTTTACATCTTATTTGCTTAGAATGACGGTAGCATAAATAAGATGATCCCTCACTAAAATTTCAAGAGATGTGTTCCCCCTAACTGTGCACCGTTGCGAAGGTTCATTGTTTCGAAGCACCACGTGATGATCGGGTGTGATAGATTCTAACGTTCGCATACAACGGGTGTAAGCCAGATTTACACATGCGAAACACTTAGGTTGACTTGACGAGCCTAGCATGTACAGACATGGCCTCGGAACACAAGAGACCGAAAGGTCGAACATGAGTCGTATAGTAGATACGATCAACATGGAGATGTTCACCGTTGATGACTAGTCTGTCTCACGTGATGATCGGACACGGCCTAGTTGACTCGGATCATGTATCACTTAGATGACTAGAGGGATGTCTATCTAAGTGGGAGTTCATTAAATAATTAGATGAACTTAATTATCATGAACATAGTCAAAAAGTCTTTGCAAATTATGTCATAGCTTACGCTTTAGTTCTACTATTTAAGATATGTTCCTAGAGAAAATTTAGTTGAAAGTTGATAGTAGAAATTATGCGGACTGGGTCCGTAAACTGAGGATTATCCTCATTGCTGTGCAGAAGGCTTATGTCCTTAATGAACCGCTCGGTGTGCTGAACCTCGAGCGTCGTCTGTGGATGTCGCGAACATCTGACATACACGTTTTGATGACTACGTGATAGTTCAATGCGTAATGCTAACGGTTTAGAATTGAGGCACCAAAGACGTTTTTGAAACGTCGCAGAACATATGAGATGTTCCAAAGACTGAAATTTGGATTTCAGACTAGTGCCCACGTCAAGAGGTATGAGACCTCTGATAAGTTTCTTAAGCCTGCAAACTAAGGGAGAAAAGCTCAATCATTGAGCATGTGCTTGGATTGTCTGAGTACTACAATCGCTTGAATCGAGTGGGAGTTGTCTTCCAGATGAGATAGTGATGGTTCTCCATAGTCACTGCCACCAAGCTATTAGAGCTTCGTGATGAACTATAACATATCAAGGATAGACATGATGATCCTTGAGCAACTCGCGATGTTTGACACCGCGAAAGTAGAAATCAAGTAGGAGCATCAATTGTTGATGGTTAGTAAAACCACTAGTTTCAAGAAGGGCAAGGGCAAGAAGGGATACTTCATGAAACGGCAAATCAGTTGCTGCTGCAGCGAAGAAACCCAAGGTTGAACCCAAACCCGAGACTAAGTGCTTCTATAATGAGGGGAACGGTCACTGAAGCAGAACTACCCTAGATACTTGGTAGATGAGAAGGCAGGCAAGGTCGACAGAAGTATATTATTGTGTACTTTACTAGTACTCCTAGTAGCACCAGGGTATTAGATACCGGTTCGGTTGCTAAGTGTTGGTAACTCGAAATAAAAGGCTACGGAATAAACGGAGACTAGCTAAAGGTGAGATGACGATATGTGTTGGAAGTGTTTCCAAGGTTGATGTGATCAAGCATCGCATGCTCCCTCTACCATCGAGATTGGTGTTAAACCTAAATAATTGTTATTTGGTTTTTGTGTTGAGCATAGACATGATTGGATTATGTTTATCGCAATACGGTTATTCATTTAAGGAGAATAATGGTTACTCTGTCTATTTGAATAATACCTTCTATGGTCTTGCACCTAAAATGAATGGTTTGTTGAATCTCGATCGTAGTGATACACATGTTCATGCCAAAAGATATAAGATAGTAATGATAGTACCACATACTTGTGGCACTGCCACTTGAGTCATATTGGTATAAAACGCATGAAGAAGCTCCATGTTGATGGATCTTTGGACTCACTCGTTTTTGAAAAGATTGAGACATGCGAACCATGTCTATTAGTATATATGCATGAAGAAAGTCCATACAGATGGATCGTTTGGACTCACTTGATTTTGAATCACTTGAGACGTGCAAATCATACCACATGGGCAAGATGACTGAAAGGCCTCGTTTTCAGTAAGATGGAACAAGAAAGCAACTTGTTGGAAGTAATACATTTTGATGTGTGCAGTCCAATGAGTGCTGAGGCATGCAGTGGATATCGTTATGTTCTTACTTCACAGATGATTTGAGTAGATGCTGAGTATATTTACTTGATGAAACACAAGTTGAATTATTGAAAGGTTCAAGTAATTTCAGAGTGAAGTTGAAGATCGTCGTGACAAGAGGATAAAATGTCTGTGATATAATCATAGAGATGAATATCTGAGTTACGAGTTTGGCACACAATTAAGACATTGTGGAAATTGTTTCACAACTAATACCGCCTGGAACACCATAGTGTGATGGTGTGTCCGAACATCATAACTACACCCTATTGGATATGGTGCATACCATGATGTCTCTTATCGAATTACCACTATCGTTTATGGGTTAGGCATTACAGACAACCGCATTCACTTTAAATAGGGCACCACGCAATTCCGTTGAGACGACACCGTATGAACTATGGTTTAGAGAAACCTAAGCTGTCGTTTCTTAAAAGTTTGGGGCCACGACGCTTATGTGAAAAAGTTTCAGGCTGATAAGCTCGAACCCAAAGCGGATAAATGCATCTTCATAGAATACCCAAAACAGTTGGGTATACCTCCTATTTCATATCCGGAAGCAAAGTGATTGTTTCTAGAAATAGGTCCTTTCTCGAGGAAAAGTTTCTCTCGAAAGAATTGAGTGGGAGGATGGTGGAGACTTGATGAGGTTATTGAACCATGACTTCAACTAGTGTGTAGCAGGGCACAGGAAGTTGTTCCTGTGCCACCTACACAAATTGAAGTGGAAGCTTATGATAGTGATCATGAAACTTCGGATCAAGTCACTACCAAACCTCGTAGGTCGACAAGGATGCGTACTACTTCAGAGTGGTACATAATCCTGTCTTGGAAGTCATGTTGCTAGACAACAATGAACCTACGAGCTATGGAGAAGCGATGGTGGGCCCGGATTCCGACGAATGGCTCGAGGCCATAAAATCCGAGAGAGGATCCATATATAAAAACAAAGTATAGACTTTGGAAGAACTACTTGATGGTCGTAAGGCTATTGGGTGCAGATGGATTTTAAAAGGAAGACGGACAATGATGGTAAGTGTCACCATTAAGAAAGCTCGACTTGTCGTTAAGATGTTTTTCGACAAGTTCAAGGAGTTGACTGCGATGAGACTTTCTCACTCATAGCGATGCTAAGAGTCTGTTGGAATTATATTAGCAGTTACTACATTATTTATGAAATCTTGCAGATAGGATGTCAAAAAAAACATTGTTTCCTCGACGATTTTCTTGAGGAAAGGTTGTATGTGATACAACCAGAAGGTTTTGTCAATCCTGAAAGATGCTAACAAGTATGCATAGATCCAGCAATCCTTCTAAGGAGTGGAGTAAGCATCTCGGAGTTGGAATGTACGCTTTGATGAGATGATCAAAGATATGAGAAACTTGTATTTCCAAAGAAGTGAGTGGGAGCACTATAGAATTTCTGATGAGTATATGTTGTTGACATATTGTTGATCAGAAATGATGTAGAATTTCTGGAAAACATACAGGGTTATTTAAAAAAGTGTTTTTCAATGCAAAACCTGGATTAAGCTACTTGAACATTGAGCATCAAGATCTATAAGGATAGATCGAAAACGCTTAATAGTACTTTCAAATGAATGCATACCGTGATAGGATTTTGAAGGAGTTCAAAATAGATCAGCAAAGAAGGAGTTCTTGGCTGTGTTACAAGGTGTGAGTGTTGAGTAAGACTCAAGACCTGACCACGGCAGAAGAGAGAGAAAGGACGAAGGTCGTCCCCTATGCTTTAGACGTAGGCTCTACAGTATGCTATGCTGTGTACCGCACCTGAAGTGTACCTTGCCATGAGTCAGTCAAGGGGTACAAGAGTGATCCAGGAATGGATCACATGATAGCGGTCGAACTTATCCTTAGTAACTAGTGGACTAAGGAATTTTCTCGATTATGGAGGTGGTAAAAGAGTTCGTCGTAAAGGGTTACGTTGATGCAAACTTTGACACTAATCCGGATGACTCTGAGTAGTAAACCGGATTCGTATAGTAGAGCAGTTATTTGGAATAGCTCCAAGTAGCGCGTGGTAGCTGCATCTACAAGATGACATAGAGATTTGTAAAGCACACACGGATCTGGAAGGTTCAGACCCGTTGACTAAAAAACCTCTCTCACAAGCGACATATGAACAAACCCCATGGGTGTTGGATTCATTACAATCACATAGTGATGTGAACTAGATTATTGACTCTAGTGCAAATGGGAGACTATTGGAAATATGCCCTAGAGGCAATAATAAAATGGTTATTATTGTATTTCCTTGTTCATGATAATTGTCTATTGTTCATGCTATAATTGTATTAACTGGAAACCGTAATACATGTGTGAATACATAGACCACAACATGTCCCTAGTAAGCCTCTAGTTGACTAGCTCGTTGATCAATAGATGGTTATGGTTTCCTGACCATGGACATTGGATGTCATTGATAACGGGATCACATCATTAGGAGAATGATGTGATGGACAAGACCCAATCCTAAGCATAGCACAAGATCGTGTAGTTCGTTTGCTAAGAGCTTTTCTAATGTCAAGTATCGATTCCTTAGACCATGAGATTGTGCAACTCCCAGATACCGCAGGAATGCTTTGGGTGTACCAAACGTCACAACGTAACTGGGTGGCTATAAAGGTGCACTACAGGTATCTCCGAAAGTGTCTGTTGGGTTGGCACGAATCGAGACTGGGATTTGTCACTCAGTATGACGGAGAGGTATCTCTGGGCCCACTCGGTAATGCATCATCATAATGAGCTCAACGTGACTAATGAGTTAGCCACGGGATCATGCGTTACGGAACGAGTAAAGAGACTTGCCGGTAACGAGATTGAACGAGGTATTGGGATACCGACGATCGAATCTCGGGCAAGCAACATGCCGATAGACAAAGGGAATTGTATACGGGATTGATTGAATCCCCGACATCGTGGTTCATCCGATGAGATCATCGTGGAACATGTGGGAGCCAATATGGGTATCCAGATCCCGCTATTGGTTATTGGCTGGAGAGGTGTCTCGGTCATGTCTGCATGGTTCCCGAACCCGTAGGGTCTACACACTTAAGGTTCGGTGACGCTAGAGTTGTTATGGGAAATAGTATGTGGTTACCGAAGGTTGTTCGGAGTCCCGGATGAGATCCCGGACATGACGAGGAGTTCCGGAATGGTCCGGCGGTGAAGATCGATATATTGGACGAAGGGTATTGGAGTCCGGAAGTGTTCCGGGGGTACCAGGCTATGGCCAGCATGACCGAAAGGTGTTTCGGGAGCCCCGGCAAGTGTTGGAGGGCCTCATGGGCCAAAGGGGAAGGGGCAAACCAGCCCACTAAGGGGTGGTGCGCCCCCCCACACCCTTTCCCACGTTACTTGGGGAGGTGGGGCGCCTCCACCTGGCTTGGGAGGCAAGCCTCCACCTGCTTGGCTTGGGGGGCAAGTCTCCCTAGGATTTTCCCTAGGGAGATCCAATCTGCTTGGCCGCCGCCCCCTAGGGAAACCCTAGGGCGCCTCCCCCTCTCCCCTTGCCCCTATATATAGTGGAGGGGTGGGAGGGCAGCCGCACCTCTTCCCTGGCGCAGCCCTCCCTCCTCATACACCTCCTCCTCCTCCTCCGTAGTGCTTAGCGAAGCTCTGCCGGAGAACCACGAGCTCCATTGCCACCACGCCGTCGTGCTGCTGGAATTCTCCCTCAACTTCTCCTCTCCCCTTGCTGGATCAAGAAGGAGGAGACGTCCCCGGGCTGTACATGTGTTGAACGCGGAGGCGCCGTCCGTTCGGCGCTAGATCGGATCTTCTGCGATTTGAATCGCTGCGAGTACGACTTCATCAAGGGTATGAAGATACACTCCCTCTCTCTCGTTGCTAGCATCTCCTAGATTGATCTTGGTGACACATAGGAAAATTTTGAATTATTTCTACGTTACCCAACATGTAGGACATGTGTTTCAAGAGGAAAATAGAACTGGGCTATGTGTTTGATTCAGTAAAAAAACTGCCTGCGGATGTTGTAAGACAAAATATAACTAACGCTGGCAGGCTAGAGGCCAGTAGATACCTGCTGGATCTTTGTGCCCCGTTGTCGTCATGGGCTGGGCCTATTAAAAACAAAACCAACCCTGGGCAGTCTACAGCCCAGTTGAAACTTGCTCGACCTGAAAAAACAATATACGTGCTCAATAAACGAGAGAATTCTGCAAGTGCAGACTGATAACTGGGATGCAGCACGGATATTGTTTTTTATCGTGATAATAAGTGCATGCACTTGTTTTGAAAAAATTGGAGAACTGGGAATTCGAACGGCGGGTGCTTATGCTACCCATCAAATAAAAATCAGGTGCCTGAGAATTCGTTTCGAAACAAATGATTCAGCTTTATATCCACGTCGACCCTCGACATGATGGTTGGATGAAAATGCAAGTTCATACCAAAAGATCGTTAACAACAATACCAACTTGCGGATGACAAGGTAGTACAACTACCAATACCAAACTAACTTATAATCTTTTTACTCCTGGCCCTAGTGTTCGTCTGGTAGAAAATCTTGCAGAGGACCAGCTCCCGCTCCTTCTCTTGCTCCAGGTCCCCGAGGTGGTACTGGTGCATCACCCAGTTGGTCCTCTGCTGGTCGAAGTTCTTGTTGGTGTGCAGCACCAGAACCTTTTTTGCTGCCCGTCTGCCGGCCGTTGACCATCACCGGCAAGGTATTGCCGGTCTTGTGCCACATCGCGTGCATGCCGCACTCCGACTGTATCTTGCGACGCGTCCATGTGCCCCTTTTGAACGCCCTGGAATTGCGCTGGAAGAAATGCTTCCTTAGGCCACTCAGTGTGATACCTGCAGTATTGTGGAATACAGGTTTTAGTGTACCTAGTTGGCATTTTCATAACATCTTTGGCATGTTGCAGTCACTTGTTTCACTTTTTATTAACTGTCAAATTGTAATTGCTTCACCAGGTCTGCGTCTAAAAAGAAAAATAGAGCTATAAACAAAGGAATATGTTTGTGCAAGTAGACGGCCGATCGGTGTCTTACCTGGAAGTTTCTCAGGTTGGGTGTAGCATATGCCGTGCTCGCTGTCGATGGTTGGTATGAACAAATCGATGAGAGACTGAAATCTCGCGCTGTCAGCACTCACTTTGGCCTCAAGGTGCTCGATCAGCTCCTGATCCGTGGGATCGAACTTGACGCCAGCCGGCAGCACCGGCCAATCCTTCTTCGACTTGCATCGGTAATTCCAGTTATATGGTACTCAATGTATGATCAATCGACTGTTTTAAGTGAATGATGAAAGATTTCGACAGATAAGTGGTACTCCAAATCTGAAGTCCAGAATACCCGAACACGCCGCCGGGATTCTTGTGTCACCTCACGCGCAGCGTGTTGTCACGTCAATTCAATGTGTGGACATGATGAATAATTTGACCGACGTATACTAGTACTGCTACTGTACTACTTACTAGTCGTATTTAGTGTCACAATTTACACATAGGTTTAACTAAAAAGTACGCACTTGAAGCCTAACTGATATATATATGGCTTCTGCACAGCATCTCCATCATCATTATCAGTACATCCTACGCAGGTGAGTTAGGATGCACTTGATCCCAGGAAGGTATCTATCCTTCAAACCAGAGGAGTGCTTCAAACTAACAACAGTACATAATATCCAACAAAAGAGGGTCATGCTACAGCAGCAGAATACATGGCTCAGTCCAGATATCAGCACGAATCTAGTTGTGCATATTTGCTGTTGGCATGAACCACATCGCCGCACGTCGGGTTTGCAAAAGCCATCCATCGCATGGAAGCTTGATGCCTTTCACACACTGAAGATTATCTGGCAACAAGCTGTGTCGACTAATCTCTGGATATGGTGATTCATGAAACCCATGGTATGATGTGTAAACATAGCCCCCCTTACGAATGGAAGTTGCATAGCACAGTAATCATCGTCGGTAATATGATCGATGATTGGTTGGATGATCGGATAATTGAGCCCGAGGAACAAGGAGTGGTTGCCGAGGCTGTAAACCCGCCTCCAGTTGAATACGCCTAGCCCAACGGAGCTAGGATCTTTCTCGAACATGAAGCAGCCATAGCCATCAATGTCACGAACGCCCCACGCATTGTACTGCATGTGGTTTGATGTAAAGGTTTGGTCAATTTGGTATGTGCGAATGAGCATCAAATGACCGCCGTCAGCTGAACGAGCGATAAACCACCACCCATCGGCTGGTATGATTCCAGGTCCTGGAATCATGAAGGCCAGCGCATTTGCGTCTGCTGCAACAATTCAAATTGGAGACCAAAAGGACAAAAATAAACAATCATGTTCAGAGTATGTGTGGAATTAAGATTATTATAACAGTGACACATATCATAGACAGAGAATTGCAATGCCGTGGTCATAATCATACCCCAAGTTAAAAAAATAAGCCAATGGCTTTCATATTCTAGCAATATGTCATGGTTCAAACATCATGTAACAATGAGAGGAAAACAGCTATGACAGCGCCTACTCATATTCTACCATAGCACTTACTACTACTGTTCTCATATCAACTCTAAGCAATAACATGCGTTGTTATAAAAATCTTGTAAACGAGAGTAACATATAGCAATCATGATGTTATGCTCATAATATGTATTCTAACAATCATTAGATGCCAATTGTTCTCATATCAACTCTAACAATAACATGTGTGGTCATAAAAATCTAGGAAATGAGAGGAACATATAGCAATGATGTGGTTATAGACATGCTATGCATTCTAAATTTGTAACAAATGAACAGGCAGTCGTATTCATAAGGTAAAGATGAGATGAGATAGAACAATTACATGACGATAGATTCCACCAGTATAGGCAGCCAATCTGTGCGTCGACCGCGTAAACGATGCCATCGTGCACTATAGCATCAGACAGAAATGTTGCCTCAACAGGATTGATGATGAGCCATAACCATGTATGGCGACCGGATTCCAGATAGACTAATCCCATGTTGAACAAGGCAATGAGCTTGTAATCCATGTAGTCTTCTGATGGTGTGGGCACTTCGCAGATTACAACTTTCTGCAAACAGAGGTCGAGCCAAAAGCTTGACGCGTCTCGTGCGTTGTAGGCAGGAGTGTCCGGTGGGCCGCGAGGCTCGATGGTGGCGGTATCCAACGATGGAAGGGTGATCTCTCGCTGGGTGTAGATATCCACGAGACGCCACGGACTACCGGTGTGGTGGATGAGGACGATCCAGTTGGCCTTCATGCCCGCCCAGTAGTGGCCGCGCATGAAGGACAGGTGGACGGGTAGTGGTAGCATGTCGAGGGGCACCACGGCAACCTCCGTAGGATCGTCAAGTCGGTGTCTGGGCCACCTGCGAGGATCGGGCATTAGCAAGCAGGGTGTCTTGAAAAGAGCAGGCCGGTTGCAGACGAGTAGACGGTACAAAAACACCGAGCATGCAGCCAGACGGACGGTGCTGAGTAGGTCCATACGACTACACATCTGCTCCAAGAGAACATTGGGGAGGGAATTCCAATCGCGGCTCTGCGTGTCAGTCGGTTCTGCCATTGGGGTTTTCGGTGCCTGCGAGCCAGCGGGGAAGTGGATTCGGGCGGGCGAGCGAAGAAGCTTCTCCTCGTGTGGCCGAGCAGTGAGCGGGGGGATATGGTACGCGCGAGCTACCAAGGAAGATGGCGCGGGCGGGCGAGCAGTGAGCGGGGGTAAATGGTGTGCGGCCGACGATGGGGAAGAGAGGAGGAAGAAGAAGAGAGGAGGAAAGAAGAGAGGAGGAGAAGAGTGGAAGACGGGGAAGAAAGTGCATTCAATCTCAATTCTACTAGTACTACTACCAGGATATACCGTCCTTCGGAGTGTAAATAGTTACACCGATGACATGTGGGTCTACCACAACAGGGCCCATATGTCAGTTAATGGAGGACAGAGGTGCGTAGGCGTATTTGCGGAAGCGTGCTCTACTGGCAAACATGATGGCAGTACTGGGTAAGGCTGATTTAGTAACACCAACACGCTGGTTCAGCTTATTAATTACGTGTCCCATCTGCTGCAGCGTGTATTGTCACTTCACTGCGAAGACTAGTTGAATAGTTCTCTCTGACCGAGATGGGGAATAATGGATCGCGAGGACTTCCTTTCTACAGTATCCCTATGCCTCTACGCTCACTTCACTCATTTTGCTCCGTACCTAGTCACTTGTTGAAATCTGTAGAAAGACAAATACTCCGTATTTGGGAACAGAGGGAGGCTTTTACTCCGTACTATTTGGGAACAGAGGGAGTATCACCATATGGAGGGAACAGAGGAAGCTTGAAATATGAACATGTCAATGGGAGGGAGTAAGCCCCATGCATGCATGCATGCAACATGCAACACTCACACGTACACATGGACGCACGCAACACTCACGCACCCATGCGGCACACAGCACACGACGCAACACACACGCTCACGCTCAAGTGCTCAACCTACTCCCTACGTCCGTGAAAGACTGTACATTTAGAGATTTACACATTGACCAGGGCATAATTAACGCCCAAAAGTAGCAGACTTATGTGTGCATGCGACCATTGAGATAAGAAGATTAAATGAAGGCCGTTGCATGCTGTAATTAAGGATAGACATGTAGCCTATACCTACAGCACAAGTTGGTGCATTAGTCAATCAATATCGATTTAGATTAAAGGCTAAATGCATTGGAAGTGTAGATGTACATCATGTACTACACTCTTTGTTTTATAGCCGATGTACACTCTTTGTTGGAAGACCGAGGGAGGACACGTGCATGCACTCACATACACAGCCAGGGCGGTTCGCGCGCAAGGGTTGGACTCGTGTCGCGCCTGCGTAAAGTTTTGTTTAACTGATTTCTTTGCTCTGCCAACTGACAGGTGGGACCCAGAAACCAGGTGACAATTTAACCAGTCAACAAAGTGCCACGTCGACTATGTGGCCGGTCAGTAGGGTGCAATACGGTGCTCTACGATGAGCTAGTGATCGTATAATCGCCGCAAAACTATATATAGTGACCGTAAAGAGCGTATTGTTACATACGTTGACCGCCAGTGTATTTTTCTCGTTTCAAATTAAGCCATATTAATCGGAAAGGACGCAGTATGGACTACTACTACTAGTACTAGTACTGCTTTGATGTGTCCCGTCAACTCGCCGAACGAGGAGAAGCTTGCTTACTACGCCTCTCCCTCGCCCACGCGCGCGGTGGTTCGCAGGACGAGGAGAGGGTTTTGACTACAGCGCCCTCTCCCTCTCCCTCGCCCTGCCCTCGCCCTCGCGGTGGACGTGCAGCAGTTCAATCGGTGTCAGATTGCCAGAAGCATATTGTACTGTAGTATCATCATTGTTGGACCTTCCGAAGAGGCGAAGAGCCAAGTGCAAGGTTCACACGAGTACGAACTGTTGAACCTCCCGAAGAGGCAAAGAGCCAAGCGCAAGGTTTTATAGGAGTTGTCGTCCTAGTAGGAGTGTACTACAACTATAGCGAACGATGCTACTGTATGATGCCGCCACGTCACGTATATCCAAAGCTGTGCCACCTTTTTTTCTCAAAGAGCGTGTTGGAGCCCGTGCAACAACCACACAAGTTGCACGTACACATAACACATTTACTAGTAATAAATTCTAAAGGACAAATGCCAGTATGCCACACAAGTTCATCTCCAATTCATGTGATAAATTTGTGCACGACTAGTCTACATATATTCACAGCGCTACCGTTCACAATTACCGTACTCCACTTACACGTTATAGATGGGCTACATGTCCTCCTCCAGGTTCCAGTCCCAGGTGTTCTTCATGGATGGCACGATCCATAGCGGTGGGCAACGGGAATCATTGTCGCAGCTTTCTAGTCCGGTTCCACACGATGGAGACTCATCCAAGCTGAAGCGGCATAAATCAGGGATAGCGTGTCCCAGCATGTCGTTCATCCGGCGGTGCGCACTGAAGACACAACCATGCTTCATGAACGGCAGGCCTTCCGTGTCGTGCACGGAAGGTGGCATCCGCTTCACAATGGGGTAGCTGTCCCCGATGAAAAGCGAGTACTCTCCAAGAGTGTTCCTCGGCACCCACGTAGCATCACGGGGGTCGAACTCGGCGCCGTTCATCTGGTACACGCGGCATCCCAGATCTGGACACATGGTGACGTACATAGTCAAGGTCCATGCATAATAATGTTGTGCTCAAATATGGCGGTCAGTAATACTGTGCAGCAAATAGTACTACTCCGGTATAGAGGAAGTAAAATAACCGGCTTATTATATATAGCCACTCTTGGCTACATGGATGAGATAGTAAGACATGGAAAAACAAAAATGGTGGCAGCTAGTGGGTTCAAGTCTTCAAGGGCCTAGCTAGCTATACGCGTCCTCCAAGGTAAAAAGTACTCCTACTAGTACTACAAAGTATACTACTAGTACAACAATGAAAGAGAAGGCGAGAGGGTTAAAAAATGGAATACCTGGGTAGATGGTGACGGTCCGATCGTGGTAGATTGTGTGACCATGTTGCACATCAGTGGTACCATGGGTAACGACTGCTAAGATAGTTGATCCCAATATGCCAAAGTCAGCTACAAGGTTCCAGGTTAGACCGAATCGCGGATGCAAATGCACATCCAGGATCGGCGATCTTATTTTGATCGGGGGATGACTGGTCCCTGCAAAATAATGGAGTACCGTTAGGGATGCAAATGATGGTTTGTGCATTCCGTTTGTAATCTCCCGTACCGTAGGATGGCAACCAGATGAAACAAGTCCCCTGGCTTGTCACCGCGAAGATGCGGCCTAGATGGCGCACGGCGTCTTCGAACGTGTAGGGGTACAAATCTGCCGCCGCCAACATGCGCCAGCCTCTGCCGTTACTGCCTCTTGCATTGATGGCAATCCTTATGTCGAACACCGCGATGAGATAGTAATCGTCGTAGCCGCGTCGCTTTGTCGGCGGGTCCGCAATTGCTATCTTCTTCAATCTCATGTAGGCATCATCATACGTATTCAAGCCCAGCCAGTCCGGAAGGCCGATCCCAATGGTGGAGAAGGGGTCTACCGGAACGGCCGCACTGCTGTGGATGTTGTGCAAAATGATGGTGGTATCCGGCCGGAGGTATGCAAGCCAATCTTCGTTGGCACCGACCCAGACCTATATATAAGACGGTGGGCAGCGGAGAAATTACGGGATGGAAATGGAATAACTAAGTACTACATGATCAAACTCCATTACTGACCTGCTCATCGGACAAAATCCGACTACCTCTCAACGTCGGCAACTCTAGCGGAGTCAACGTGCAACCATGGCCAGGGAGCGGTGGACTGTTCGAAGGATTGTCCCATAGAAGAACCTTCTCCTCGAGGACGCATGGAAGACCAACAAGCATGGCCTTTTCCCAAGCCTGTTTAAGCAGCGTCTTGAAAAAGTTGGTGCAGGAAGCACCGAGTCTTGCGGCGGTGAGGACGTCGGAGCGGCGTGCGATTTCTCCCAGAGGATCGTCGTCCAAGGTCTCCCAGCCCCGACGAGGAGGAGAACCGCCTGGCGAATCCATGGGAGCAGCGACGAACTGCCTTCTCTTCGGGGGGAGGGGAACTGGCGAGGAGGAGATAAGAGCGTAGTAACCGCAGGGCCTCGTCCCTTCCAACTGTAGATCGTTCCTCAGCGAAGGGGTGAGGCTATTATTTACTACTAGTACTAGCATTATGGAACGTTATGGGATTGCATTATACTGTAAATAATAGCACTAGTAAGAAATTTTTGGCACTAGGTAGTAGTTTTTGGCGTGGATTAAGAAATTTTGGGTATGTTTTTGCCATTTTTTGTACACGCCAACTAGTGTCAAAAAACGTCTTACATTATGTGACGGAGGAGTACGTACTCGTACTGTAGCAGTACTAGTACTACTTTTCTCAACTAGTAGTGCGATGTACTGTACTTCTAGTCTAGTCTAGTATAGTGCACCAGTTTTGAACTCTTGAATCTCAGGGCCAAGGAGCTACAGTTGGAAGTGGAGGGTACTACTGTTCTCTAGAACCATCGCTGTACTATCAATGCAGGGGAAGTACACCTGCGTAGTGGCCTAGTGGGTACTCTCGGTGCTCTATTCAGCCGCTCCTCTCACGTAGCTGGCCTACTCAGCCGCTCCTCTCACGCACACACTAGCAGCCTGTTTATCAGCGACGGTTACTGCGGGGGCAGAACATTTGAGTTATTTGATACAGCGAGACTAGGCTTTTCGCTTCCATTTGTGGAGGTGTAATGGATCTCGTCGAACTTTGTTAGTAGTTCCTTCTTTATGAATGAGATGAAGCAAAGCTTTTGCCTCCGTTTCAAAAAAAACACGTCAAGAGGAATTTCTTTTATAGTAGAGCCGATAATGGAGTGAAGTCCATGCGTGCAACGCCACAAGCTACAGAGTAGTAGTAGAGCACTTTACGTACAGAGCCATATTGCACAGTTCCCAATGCCCCGCCAGGCTTTTCCGGCTCCTCGGGCTTAATTGGGAGGCGCTAGTTTAAATATGCTACTAGCTGGAAGCTGCAAGCGAGGTGCGGCTAGGGCGAGCACGCGAGCCACGGGATGCTGGGAAGGAAAACCCGTTCACGTGGCTAGGCTGTCCAGTGCACCCAGATTGTGGGGCCGCACGTCCGTTTGACTTCAAAACTCAAACTACCCGTGTAAAATATTGGCTCGCAGCGAAGTGTAGTAGTACTATTTTTTTTAAAGGCCGCCGTGCGTTCGGCCGGGATCGAACCCACAAAACGAGGTATACACTCCCGCGACCACTAGTAGTACTCGTTGGAGTACAACGCAACCTAGAATCGCCTTTTGTCGCTAGTAGTACGTACATTGTTCCTTACAAGAAACCCCTAAGAGCATGGTTAATAGTATAGCCAGCTGCTGGCTATAAGCCAGTGACATGTCATCTACAGCCCATCTTATAGCCAACATGTACAATAATAGATCAAAAGAGTGTACTACTTTTTTATTATGTGGCCCACTTCTCATTCTCACAAAGTGCCTAGGAGCACGTGCTAGAGCTGGCTCTTCACGAAGAGCCCGCTTACCTTCTCTCTCCTCTTCTCTTTCCTCCAACTAAGCAGAAATATACTAGTTTATTTCTTATAGCCCGCTGACTCAGCTCTATTGTACTTGCTCTAATAATGCAAGAAACCACTAAAATGCCAAGAAACTACTACCACTTGCATACGTGGCAGACTTAAGATAAGACTACCTTATCAACCATTGTACATGCTCTTACCAACAAAAATCCTCGAGTGACCTCCTACCTCCGGCCCGTCCACCTAGTCATCCTCGGCCATGGGACGCAGCTACCGCCGCCGGCAGAAGGCGAGGTCAAAACCGCCGGCGGTGCGGAGCCCATGTTGCGGCAGCCCGGATGCCAGCTCCGTCCGGCGCTCGCGGCCGCTAGCTAGCCAAGATAGCTCCGTCCAGCTGCTTGTCTGCAAGGTTTGCTAGCTAGATTGGCACGGCAGCGCGGCGGCTTGCTCGCGCGCGCCGCGCTAAGGCCAGCCATCTGGCTCGAGCGAAGGCCAGCGCGGCGGCTTGCTCGCTCGTGAGTCACGCTCGGGCCAGCCTGCCAACCCGTGCGGAGGCCAGCGCGGCGTCCGGCCCGTCCGGCGGAGCGGCGGCCAACTCGCTCATCACCGGCGCCACCGACGAACACGCATCAGTACTGTTTGAAGTAATGTTCAGGAAAAATAATGATTTGAGGGGGAATAACAGGATAGAAGGTCAGATGTGGGTCCCTCGTGTCAACGGTCAAACAAAATGTGTTGGTTTAAGCTGCCTCGTCAGCACGGACGTGTGGGCCAACCCTGTCATAAATGGGTTTAAACGAACCTAATCGGTAGGAGTACTAGGTAGTTTTTGGCGTGGATTAAGAAATTTTGGGTATGTTTTTGCTATTTTTTGTACAATAGATTCTTCCTAGGGCTGGTTGAAAGTGGTAGTTTTTTGTTAAATACTCTACATATTGTAAGTAGGAGTGAAAGTTAAGCTTTGGAAGCCAATAAGCAAGGCTAGTTACATAGTGCATATGTGTACATGATTGAAAGTAAATATCAACCATGAGTGACTAATATCTTGATGGAAAACTCGAAACTATGGAATACTAGGAAAAAATGCATGGTTGGAAATACTAGCAATGTTCATGTCCGTTGCAACGAATCATAATTAGAATAATACTTATTCACAAACTTGGTACAAAACACTCTAATTTTGATATACATATGTCACTAGAGATATATTATGTTTCAATTAGAATATATTCCTTGGGCTGTTTTGGTGAGGTCAGGGAGGGATGTGGTTGGTTTTAAGATACTAATTATGGGTTTTTCTGCAAATTGGTAGACAAGTGGGATGTTGGTGAGAAAAGGCAACAACTTACCTCACAATCGTTAGATGTAGATCTAATGGTCAGAAACGACGGATGGCAGACACACCAGCATCACCAACTTAGTCTTGTGTAGGAGTACTAGCAAGATCCGTGCATTGCACGGAACATCAAGATGCATTTTTTTATAAAACACTTGTTGTGATTGACCCTTGCGGGAGTAATCCCATGTGTAAAAACTAATGATATCTCGAGAAATATGAGATAAGGTGAAGAGGAGTGGGGTGTGGTGGTGGTTGGTGGTCGGACTGAGCGGAGGCATGGGGATTGACGACGCCGGCAGCGGCCACCAGGCCAGTTTGTTCCAGAGGCTTCCTTTCTTAATTGCTCAACAATGAGGTTTGTTGGAGATAAGGATGAACGAGGGAAGGCCTTGTCTGCAAATGTGGAGAGGGGTGCGGGTATCTTTTAGTTTAATTTCCATCCGTCAGATATAGATCGGACGGTCTATATTGCAAGATGGCACACGTACCATCATCACCAACTCGGTTTTTTATAAGAGAAGAAATATAAGTATGGAGATACAAACGTATTATCGATACTTGCTTCCGTAAACTAGCATCTACATTCTATTCAACGCCTCGGCATGTGGGGCCTTAGCACAATGACTTCTCGACTGTGTAAAACAAAGATTTTCCCGTCGCCGACAAGGAGGGGGTGACGGCGGCGCGCTTTTTGGCTTGCTCTAGTCCTAGTAGTCATACTAGGTGGTCTAAGCACGTGTAGATTTATTCTTTTTCACGTCTCGTGTTCGCCGTACTGCCACGACTGTTGATGAATAGACGGTAAGTTATTCACGGGGAAACCCTTGTTGAGCGTGTTTGCGAGAGAGAGAGAGAGACAGTGTGCGTGTGTGATATGTTAGAGACTGAGGCAATGATAACAGATTCTTTGTGTCTATGTGTGTGGAGGATAGAGAGAGACATGTACATGGGGCTTTGTGTTGTGTAACGTGGAGACACATATACATAATTAGAGAGTGAGTGTGTGAGATACACATGCGGACATGAGGAGAGATGAGGATCCAGATAAATGGGTGTTTGTGCGTGTCTGTGTGTGTTTGTGCACGCGTTTGTGTGTGAGAGGGAGAGAGTGTATGTGGAGTAGAGAGACCACTGATGATGTAAACCTAGTATAAGGGAAGGGGGAATGGTGTGACATGTGTAGTAGCGAGATAGCACGGGTGCGGGCGGGGGGAGCAGACTATTTGGAAGAGACATCGAGTGTGTGTGTGGGAGAGGGGTGTGAGAGCGAGAGAAAGAGAGAGCTAGCGACGGAGAGAGAGAGAGAGAGGAAGAGAGGGGGCGAGAGGGGTCGTTTGTGTCCATAAATGGCGTATAGATAGGGAGACAATGTTGATGTTGTCCGAAATTGGCCTATGAACGGAGACGCAAGGGAAGCGAGTCATCGTGTGTGTGATAGGGACTTCATGAGAGATCTAGAATAGATGGTGTAGAGAACAATGTGCGAAATCGAGAACGATTATACATTAGGGAGCTATGCAAAGAGTCACGACATATATGTATACAGGGAAGGAGCTGGGGCGGGTCCGCATGTGGGAGAGATAGAAAGAGGAGAGTGGTGCACAAGGAGACAAAGTGTGCTTGTTTGCAGTGGGGGTGGTGTGTGAGGTGAGTGCGCGAGAACCACATAACTAGGGAGATAGACGTTTGGGGGCGACGTTTTGTGTGTATGGGAAATATACACTCTACATAGTGCGTGTGCTTGGGTAAGAGAGATAGCGGGAGACCTAGAGAGTGAGGGAAGAGATGTGTGCATGCCCGAGAGACAAAGTGATAGAGACCTATGTTGGGGTCCGGACTTTACAAGAGAGAGGGGTGTTAATGTGCTCGTGTGTTGGTGTTTGGGGGAGAGAACGACTTCTCTATGTGTGTGTGTGTGTGGTGGTGGGGGGGGGGGTTGACTTCAGATAAAGAGTGAGGTGTCTATATTTGAGGGACTTTAGCGTAATTGAGATATTGTGCACTCATGGTTGATCAATTTGTTTCACAGTTTGTACTATGAGATAACGATACTTTTGAACATGCGTGATATACCTTGATGTACCAGAATTACAAACCTAAGATTGGAATTTTGGAATTCGACTCCATCATTAGCTTTTGTAATTCATTTAAACGGAGGTACATTTTTTAAGCCGGGATTTCGTGATTTCAAATTCATATATCAAACCTAGAGATATACACATACGGGCATGTTCAAACTTTATAATCATCCACTTTATTCATACACATACACATTTTTGCTTTTGTCATCATATTTAGGATAAACACATTTGGAATTTCATTTGAATTGGACCGTATGATGGTATTTGCTTGTAGTAGCTCAATGATCCATATTTGAATTGAATGGACAATCTAAGTTTCGAGTTGGAGACATTGATTTTCAAAACTTGCACATTTTTTTGCGTGCAAAACAAACAAATTGTCGGCCATGATATCATAGTCGGCCGTACGAGAGCAGAATACTTATAATTTTAGGCGCCAAAAGCTTTCAAACTTCCCGCTCACATCGAAATATCACGCGCCCGAAAGTTTAGCCCTGCGATATTCCTGTTTTACCCCTGCCACATGAACGGAAAAGGGCTGCTTTGGTAACTCCATTGTTTTCCCCTCTTTGCCCCCAACATTCTTCCCCAGAGCCCCTCCCCTTCCCCTCCCCGACCCCCCAACCACGGCAAGCCGCCGAATCTAGTCCTCCGCCGCAGCGGTGGACCTCACACCCCGCCGGATCTACCTTCCGCACCTTGGAACCCCCAACTGCCAACTCACCACTTCACCGGAGCCGCTTCAGCGACTGGCTTGTCCACCGCTCCAGATCTCCTTGACCGCCATCATGGTCCACCGCACCGGATCTGCTTAACCGGCGCCCTCGTCCACCACAGCGTAGGCCCTTCACTGACTCCCTCGTCCGCCCCTTCGCTGGCCCTTCATACAAGCCCTCGTCCGCCGCAACAGATCCGCCTCACCGAAAGCACTGTACAACGCGCCCGCCGAAGCCTTCGTCCACTGCACCGGACCCGCTCCACGGACGCCATATTCAACTCCACCGGCCCTGCTTTACCGACGCCGCAGCCTCATCAGGTTATTTCGATTTGTACTCCTTCGGTTTTTCTCTTTATCGTGCAACTGTTCACTTACCACAGATGAGCTTTCTTGTATGTCGACAGGCGCCGCAACCGTAGCACCGGAGCCGCTTCAGCGACGGCGACAGCCGGCCCAAACTCAACCGCAACACGAGCACCATCGACGATCCTTAGCTATCAAGTATGACAACGATACCCATACGCCGCCGAGAATCAGGTACTATTATCCAACGGCCGGCGCCTACGTTCACTTTCCTAGCATAAGCACCGCACCTTTGAATTTCTTCAGGGCATCATTCAGTTTTTCATGAGACGCGTTATTCTGCTTGCACCTGTAGGGCCATACTTCTGGCAGTGAACATGTTACATGTGCTAAATTACATACCAGTGCACATATAGTTAATATGCTTTAGTTTTGTTCTGATGCCACCTGTTGGTTCCATCAGACTGCTTAATGTTCTCTATGCTTAATTACACATCAGCAAACTAGCATGTGGTTCCGCTGCTTTTTGTTCGTTTTACCCTACATTTTCTGATGCTAGCTATTACATCACTGCTCCGAGCCTCTGTTCATTACTTGTTTGTGTGTTCTTGATCTTCCCAAGTTGCATGACTAATTTGATGCTTCTATTAATTATGGAGCTGCCAACCCCATCAAGCAAAATATTTGTTCTTTTGGGGCTGGCACCTCGAACAAGCATAAAAATAGAGGGAAGCAGATATATTGTCGTGTATGCACACACCCTTCTTTCATTAGTTTAGATGAACCATTGATGATCAATTCGGACCAGTGCATGCGATTAAAATTAATTTTACCTAAATAGATGGTGCAGAATAAACTACAACAACTAGATTTGCAACCACGGGATGCTGACGATATCTTCAAAGAACATTGCAACAGCAGCTAGGCTTCACAGCAACATATGGTAAGCCAGTGTGTTTTAGTACATGTGAAATGTAATGCGAGTGGGCTGCTTTCTTGGCTTGTGCCCTCAACGTGTAATCCTACCGAATTACAAATAGTTCAGTTGTCTGCTTTGCTGTATTGCTTGATTCGAATGCTTATTTGTTGTTACGCTATACCTGAGTTGGCCAATATGTCAGCAGTGCCTGCTGTACTATCGTAAAGAAATGCATGCCTATTTCATTTGAGTCCTTAACTTTTCCTCTCAACTTCATCACAAGACTGTCTTCGTAGTTTATATGAGGCCACACTATTAAGTGCTTTCTCAGATTATTTCAACTGCTTAGATGCCTTGGCAACTTAAATATAGCGGTTGTACACTCCCTTTCAACTAGGGATGTCAACTGGGTCCCGTTTAATCCCGATTAAAGTCCACTAGTGGTATGATAGTTCAAAAGAGTTTTTGTTTTTTAAGGAAAATGAACTAGGGAGGTAGAAAAAACTAACTAGATGGGGGAGTTTTTGTTTTTTGAGGAAAATGAACTAGGGAGGTAGCAAAAACTAACTAGATGGGACTGGCGGATGTCGTTTATTTGCCACTTACATCCCTAGTTTCATCTTACCATTTTAATTTCTTTTCGGCTGATGCTGCTTCGAACCATTTAAATATAGTTTGCCATGCTCGGCAATAATTCGTCTGTCGTTTACCATGTAAGCTTACTGCCTGGATCATACGATAACTATCTCTTACTGATGTCCAGAGGAAACCTTTCAGGCTGCCGTTCACACTAGGACACAATGTACAACCCCAGAATCTATTTGTGGAAGCAGTGCGCCATCCATGTTACCAGATGGTAGCAGTTCAGAGGCAACACCGCCGGAGAGCAGTCTGAGCACAGATATTATAGTGCTTGAGGCTCTACTAGAGGCAAAAAGAGATGGTGTGGCTGCCATGAATGAGGTAATCTTTATCTTGAGGCTGGAAATTACGGAATTAGCGACACGCATTATGCAAGCAACCCAAGAATTGGAGGAAGTAAGAATGTTGCATTTGAAGACGGAGGAGGTCCTGCTGTTTCTGCTATCTGAAGCCCAAGGTAATCCCGGTTCTTCTTTAGATACCAGTTGAAATTGTCATTAGATTATTGTACTTGCATGTTGTGTCATGTCTCTGAATGGATTATGTTGCAAGACCCCCTATGTTGTCCATGTGTTGTAATGATCCGAATTTTTTAGGCGAGGTAATCCTCAGTACTTGTATGATTGACATAAGGTGAACTGTTTTTCGTGTGAGCATATTGTATTGGATGAAATAACTGTTTTGACTCAGAGTGTATCCAACCTACTGAATTCGAAGATCACGGCATTTCTAAATCATAATCATATATAAAGGTGGAATAAATCTTTGTTGTGGTTTTGAAGAAATAAATAACAAAACGTATAATTATCTGTGGATATTCATAATCGAATACAAATTGGATTTGAATTTAGTTTCCCAGGTCCCAGGGCAAATGTGAATGCTAATTCTCCCAAGTTTTGAACGAAGCGGCTAAACACCCACTATAATTTGTGGGCTGCCCGAAGTAAGTGTTTGCGAGATGGAAATTACTGTCTACCCCTGACACTTGACATCCTTATCGACCGGATTTACACTGCTGTCGATAGGGGTAGACTAGTAACTTCAATCAGACGTGACACGACGGCCTCTGAGCCCATTCAGACACGGTGGGCGCCAAACGTGGGCGGCAAAACACATTTGATTCAAGCTCATCCGAAAGACATGTGTCTCTTCCTCCATTTCCCCATTCATACACGGTGGGCGGCAAAACAAACTCTCCTCGTCCGAAATCAATGTAGGCTAATATTTTAAATAGGGGCAGATGTGTAACTTCCATCAGACGTGACACAACCGCCCTACCTGTCAGCCCCGTTCATACACCATGGGCGGCAAAACACCCTCTCCTCGCCCGAAATAGTTACCGACAAATATTTGGGAGATGCGAGATTACCGTCCTATTCCCAACCGACGCGATGTCCGAAAATTTAAACGGGGGATAAGTTCGTAACTTTCCCCCATTTCAGAGAAGCGCGTCCCAAAGTTTGAGATCCCCCCTCCCCTCCATTTGCCCATTCATACACCGTCGGCGGCACGACAACCTCCGCACTGCGGCCAGCCTCCTCCATCCGCCACCCCATCCTCCACCTTGCCGGAGCCGCTACCCCTACCTCGTCGTCCACTGCAAGAGATGGACGTCTCTCATCCACGGCGCTGGACTAGGATCCTTTCATCGCCTCCTCTCGCTTCATCGGCGACGTCGTCCACCTTGCAGTTGCCGCTCCTACGACCGCCTCGTCCACGGCAACAGGATATATCCCCCGACCCGGCCGTGTGCCGTCTAAAGTCTTCTTCCCCGCCGCCAACAGCCATCACACTCGCAGCACCCTCAACGTATCAGCATAGGCCTACACGGTGTCGCAAGAGAGGTAGTACTCTTCCATATGTGCTTAAGTTATTGATCTCACCCGGAAAATAGATCGTAATTTGTTTACTGTACTTTTCTTGTCCGTACCAAATCGTAGTGGCTAGTTGAAAGCAAACATTGGTTGCGAAGTAGCTTTGTCTGGTTTGCACCTTCAGATCCGCCATGGCACGGGCACTATACTCGTAAAGCTTATGGTTTCCCCCCTTTATATTCACTACCATTATCGTAGGTGCTTCGTGCCGTGCTAGCACTGCTCCTCAAGACCTCAACCCAAAGCTTACGTGTTGAAATATGAATCTGATATGATGCTCATATCCCTAAAACAGAGAACGTTTAATTGGTCACCTAATGTTCCTATATTCGTTTCGAAAAGCATGTGCGCCACCCACTGGTCCAGCTAGTTCCACTTTCCTGATTTTTCTCTTGATGCTTAGGGTTTTCCCCTTTTATCTACTCTACTATGATCTGCGTAGGTGCTTTCTGTCGTACTAGCATTACTCCACCCTTCAAGCTAAACAACACAACACTCAGAATTCGAAAGCTTAGTTGTTCAAATATGATTGTGATATGATACTGATATTAGTTAACCGACACATTTAATTGGTTAGCTAAAGGTCCCACTTGAGTTTCCAAATGCATGTCGCGACATATAGAGAGACAGCATAATTGCATTACTTTGTCACTTGTTGACCGTACTTTCTTGTCCATACCAAATCTTAGTTGTTATTTCAAAGCAAACATCGGTTGCTAACTACCCTTTGCGCGGTTTGCTGCTTCAGATCTGCCATCCCACTGCCACGGTCAACACTGTACTCATCATGCTTATGTTTTCCCCATTTTATGATGACCACAATCAGCCTGCGTGGTTCGTGTCGTAATAGCACTGCTCCACCCATCGAGCTAAACAAGCTTAGTTGTACAAATTCATATCTGATATTATTGCTAATATTAGTAAAACTGAGAGATGTTTAATTGGTTAGCTAAATGTTCCTACTTTAGTTTCGAAATGCATGTGAGCCACATATGGAGAGACCGGAAAGAATAGTATTTCTCTATGCGCTCTAGTTCATCATGGGTGGCCAACCGACATTGTATTGAAAGACTTGTAATATCTTCAATCCGCTTGCTCTTCTGCTCTTCTTTAAGATGATACTCTTCTCTTGCGGTCGACTGGTCAGGACGAGTTGTTCTCCCTTAGTATATTTTGAATCTGTCAGGTCAGGTCGACTTGTTCTTCTTTACTGTATGTTGAAGCTATCATCTGCGAAGTGTCATCACTTCTGGAGCTCTCATATTTTGAGTAGTAGGCCACATTATATTAATGCACACAACAAATTACAGCATGCATGGCATCTTTTAAAGGAATTCCAGAGATAGCACAAAGGGGTTTACAGGGAGACAGTATTGGATTAGAATCACTTCTGCATTACAAAGAAAATCTCACTTGTTTTTATGTTTTCATGCATGTCAGATATTGAACATTATCAAAATGAATATGAGAATGGGCGCACGAGAGGAATATTGCGGAACGATCCACTGGCTAACAAACTTGGCATGGTGGAGGATGGCCTATCTTATTCACCCATCAAGGTGCTTGCTCTAACTTTGCAAAGTTGTATTGGTCGCACATATTTTGCATCTGACCTCTTGCATTACTTCTACTTTGTTACACCATCTGCTTAGTTTAAGCATCATATATGAGTATATGCCATACCTATCCATTTTATGTACCTATTCCATGTGTCGTCACACTATGTTTTTCCAGTCAAACGTTGTTCTTTCGTAATAGATGTCCAAAAGGAAGAGGGTGAGTGCAGATCCTCAAGGAGTACAAACTAGGTATTTGGAAAAGGTAGTGATACCTGTTAAATCAGATAGATCAGCAGCCACAGAAAACACAGGCCCAACTGTACCACACTTTACCCCTACTCTAGTGGCCAAACCCCTATTAGAACTGCTAGGAGCCCAGCGTCAGGTACTGTCTATGATATCAATTCAAAATTTGAACTCCTAAATTTCTGCTTGTGCCTTACCTTCTCTCTTGTATGAAAACTAATTTCAGATGAATCTCCTTGCTCAAAGGATCATACGATCTCAAAACAATAATGGGCTCTGCATTGCTCTTGTCAGTACCTCTCTCCCTTTTGCCTTGTAACGCTGTACTTAATTAATTGCTATTTGATTATGTATCATCAGTCTGCACCTGAGCTTCATTATCCTTTGTTTCTTCCAATATTATTTGATCTATATGTACTCTTTGCAAAATGTAGAATAATGGCAACGCTTATAAAGAATTTTCTTTGGGGAATTTATTGAATTATCCTTCCATCAACATGGCGAAGGGCTTTGTCCAGCCCGTGTTAACATGTAATGTAAGTTCATCCTTCTCAAGCCTTCAAACTTTGTTCTAGTATAGATTTGGATAGGCATCATTTCCTCCACTACTGTTTGCTTTGCTGTTTACATCTGATTGGATGTTTGCAACAACTACCAGTTTCAAATTGTAGTTGTAAAAACATGTTCCTTATGCAGAACAGATCCATTTATTTGCTTATATAATTGTGAAACCTGTTACGTGTCTCCTTGTTTCTCTTTCAGACTCGTATCTCTTACGCCAGGCAGAACTTTAGGGAAGATAGTGAGCCAAACCATCTTTAGGACAGCGAGATGACCCCAAGGTCCTGTCTTGATGAAGACAGTGAGTTGAAGCTACTCACCAGCAGGTGTGAGACAACCTCTGTGCAGTCGCTGCCTCAATCAGTTCAACTTCTTCAGTCTCAACTTAAAGCGGAAAGGCTTGCTTCAGCTCAGCTCCGACTTGAAGTCAAAGATGCAATGAAGATGTCAGAGGACTGCCGTGCGCACCATCATGCCTTAAATCTAGTGTTGATGCATCTATCGTTGACACAACTGAGGTCTACTCAGCTTCTTCAGCTATTTGGGGGGCCCGACGTGGCCAGGCCTAGTGCCTTCTGAAGTGCTCTCATTTTGTATATTCTTTTGTCGGCGCGTTTATTTGCACTGGTGGCGAACTTTGATGCCAAGTGGATGTAATATGTGTGATAGCCGTGATAGCCTAGCGTAAGTTGCTTGCTTATTTATTTCCTTGTTGTCTTGTTTATTTGTTTGCTTGTAGTCATTGCAGTTCTTTTTCCGCGGTTTGCTAGTGGCTGCAATAACCTATTTTTTAAAACTAGGCCACAATAACCATGGGCTAATATTTACTGTAGTGACACTGGGCCTCCTACGGGCCGTAGAAACAGTGGGCCTTCTACGGGCCGTAGAAACAGTGGGCCTTCTACGGGCCATAGAAACAATGGGCCTTCTACGGGCCATAGAAACAATGGGCCTTCTACGGGTCGTATCATCAATGGGCCTTATACGGGCAGTATGATCGATTGGCCAAACTTGGGCCAATAACAGGCCGCATTATGGTCGTAAACGGGCTAGAGTTGGAATCGTCCATTCATGGGCCGACCATAACGGGCCATCGTTAATAGGCCTTATTTGATGACGCTATGAAAACGGCCCAACGTATTAACGGACCACAAACGGGCCGACTGTAACCACGGGCTGAATTTGGCCCACAAGCAAAAACGGACAGTAACGGGCCGTAAGTAAACGAATGCTGGAAATGAGCCCAAGAATAAATGGGCTCTGAGAAGGCCGAAAGATAACATGGGCTGGAAACGGCCCAACGGAATAACGGGCCGTTAATGGGTATAAAGTGATACACTGTTCATTATGGGCCAGTTTCACCACGGGCCGTTAATGGGTGTAAAGTGATACACTGTTCATTACGGGCCAGTTTCACCATGGGCCGTTAATAGGCCAAGAGTTACATAGGGACTCATATGGGCCGAAAGACGTCATGGGCCATACATGGGCCAGAAGTGAAAACGGGCTGGAATCATATTGGGTGGCCCAGATGACGCTACTGGGCCTAATTCGGATAGGGTGTAACGGGCCTTGGGTTAGCGGGCTGTAAATGGGCTATATGCGAACAGGCCGTTAACAGGCTTTACATGGGCTGGCCCGCCACCTTTTGACCAAGTCAAACGGGCCGGCCTTTTCTTAGGAATGGGCCTCTGTTGGGTCGTGCCACGTGTCGACGTATCATAGGCGCCTTCTGTCCAATGAGTGGATGACATCTGTCCCAACGATGAGCCGACACGTGTTTCCTCCAGCCAATGATGATTTTACACATGGAAAATCCCCATTGGTCGGGGCTGTTAACGAGTTATCGGATCCAAAACCCGACCCGATAGCTTAACGGCGTTCCGTTACGGTGGATGCCACGTGTCGGTCACCCTTGACGAAAGCACTTCTGTGACGCGGGATTTATCGTCATGGAAGTGGACACTTCCGTGATGATAATTTTGGTAATGTCATGGAACACTTCTATGATAGCATAGGTATGACTATCTTGATTCTGTCATAAAATCGTCATGGATGTACATGCATGACAGAAAATGCGACCTACTGTGACAAACACGTATCATCACGGAAGTGTATTTTTTTGTAGTGAGGAGACATTACAAAGGCTGTCAATGCTGCCTGCCCGGGTAGAAGAGTTAAAGAGATCTGCCGCAAGAGCTGGTGCTCTGACCGCGCTAACCCGGGCAAAAGCATGGGTGCCCGATCTTGATCGGGAAGATGTCAGCAAAGGCTATCCGAGCTTAAAAGAAGACGGATCAGAATTTGGCAATGATGACCTCCGAGCCATAAACCGGGAAGTACGTCCACTGGCTTGCCAATTAGTTGAAGAAGCTGATATTTCACATTATCAGGCAAGTTATGATGTCAACAACAAACAGATTGCCGCACCAACTCCTGAGGTTCAAAATCTCATCCCGCCAATTCGTAAGCACACTTATGCCCCTGACATTGAACCGTCCACCCTTATAAGCGACGAAGCTGTGTTCCAAGCCCTAACTGGGATCGACTGGGCAACTATTGACTTCCAGCCGCTGGTTAGAGACGAAGAGGATGAACCGGTGCAGGATGATCCGCAGCCGTCAGGTCAAGCTGGTGACGAATCATGATCCGGGGATCGGGTTATCCTTCTGCGAGCCGCAACACTTGCTGAAAAACAATTATTCGTTTGGCCACTGAAACGCCTTGTAATAGCCTAGTTCAAATACTTGGTCTATTATGCCTTCATGCATATTTATTTTGCGTGATACTTGTTAATTCGCAATGCTTAAGATATATGATATTCATAATCCGTAGCTGCTCCTGCATATAAGAAATTGAAAGTGTCCTGGCGGTTTACGGCCGGACGGGTCATGATGCCCAGACATATAGCCAGGGTATATAACCAAGGCTTTAAAAAGATAATCAAATATGAAAATAATTGATACATGTGACCTTGAGTCATAATGTTGGCTGACCAACTGTTGTAATGAGGGTAATAACCTTAATCCTCTGTCATATTGTGGTGGTTTACGAGAAAACCGCTCCGGGTTATAATAAACACCGGTTTATTCATATTCAACTTTGGCGACTATAGTCAAAACCAGACAGGGTTAATAATCTTTGGATTATGACTGATCATATACTGACAACTTGTAGTTGAAAGTCAAGCCGGGTTTAATTAACGCCGGTTTATCAGAAGATTATAAATATCATCAAAAGAGAAAAACTTGGCAAATAAAAGCATACAAAAAAACTTGTAGTCAAGGCTTTTCATGGGCTACCAGGCCCCAAATTTGAGGCTTTTCATGGGCTGCCAGGCCACTGAGTTAAACCATTTCACAAAGCCTTTTAAGATGGTCCTCAATCCTTAACCAATCGTCGTTTTAACTTTGACAAGTTCAGGATCTTAGTAGATTGACTTGTCGAAGTTCGGCGGGTCATACCAGGTTTACCTGGACGGAGTGACTTACTTAAAAGGCAGGCTAACCCGGGGTATTAGGTGTATACACCAGGCTTCCAAGCCGTGGCTTGATAGCCTATTACAAGTGTAGATTCTTTGTTCATTCCAATAAAAAAGATCCCCAAGCAATATTTTGAGCTGTGCTCAGTGGGTGCCTATGTTTGAGTTGTTCTTTTGCAACACTCTCTTTGGCCCCGAAGTAATTTGGCTTTGAACCGATCAAAAGGTGTGACTATGGTTCGAATACGACCAAGCCCCCAAGTGATTTCTCTGGTGGCTTTGCACCGATCAAGAGGTGTAGCTATGGTTCAAATACAACCAAGCCCCCAAGTGATTTTTGATATAAAGCTTTATAAGCTGAATCAAGGTGTAAACCGGACGCCGCTTTATGAACAGAAGCCCCCATGTAACCACACATGATATAAGAAAAACAACAGATACCCCGCTTTAGCTGAGGCTCCGGTTTATTCATATTGATCATAATATATACATTGTCATTACTATGTGCATAAGCAGAGCCTATGGCTTAGGTATAGTAAGGTCGAAGATGAGCGATATTCCACAGCCGGTGGGTCTCCTCCTCCGATTTACATGAGTCTTTGCACTCTCGAACATCAATAAGGTAGTATGACCCGTTATGCAGATTCTTGCTGACCACAAAAGGTCCTTCCCAAGGCGGGGATAACTTGTGCATATCAGTTTGATCCTGAATGAGTCGGAGCACCAGATCACCTTCTTGGAAAGTTCTGGTTCTAACCCGGCGGCTGTGATAACGATGCAGATCTTGCTGATAAATCGCCGAACGGGCTGCTGCAATGTCACGCTCCTCATCCAGCAGGTCGAGCGCTTCCTGTCGTGCCTTCTCATTGTCGGTTTCGACATATGCCGCCACATGAGGCGAGTCATGATGGATGTCACTAGGGAGAACCGCCTCCGCTCCATAAACCATGAAAAAAGGCGTGTAACCCGTGGATCTATTGGGTGTGGTGTTGATGCTCCACAACACAAAAGGTAACTCCTCCACCCAGCAACCCGACGTCCGTTGCAAAGGAACCATAAGTCGGGGCTTTATGCCTCTCAAGATCTCTTGATTGGCTCTCTCCGCTTGACCATTAGACTGGGGGTGAGCTACTGATCAAACGTCAAGCCGGATGTGCTCACGTTGACAGAACTCCTTCATAGAACCTTTGGACATATTGGCACCATTATCGGTTATGATACTGTGTGGAAAGCCAAACCAGAAAATCACCTTTTTGATGAATTGAACTGCTGTAGCTGCATCACACTTACTGACTGGTTCTGCCTCCACCCACTTAGTGAACTTATCAACCGCCACCAAAAGGTGGGTCTTCTTATCCTTGCATCTCTTAAAGGGCCCAACCATATCTAGCCCCCAAGTTGCAAACGGCCAAGTGATTGGAATCATCCTCAACTCTTGAGCCGATACATGAGGGCGTCGTGAGAATTTTTGACATCCATCACACCTTTTGACCAAGTCTTCAGCATCAGCATGAGCCGTGAGCCAATAGAAACCGTGACGGAACGCCTTGGCTATCAGAGATTTTGAACCGGCGTGGTGACCACAATCTCCTTCGTGGATCTCACGCAAAATTTCACGGCCTTCTTCAGGAGACACACAATGCTGAAACGCCCTTGTCACACTACAATGATGTAACTCTCCATTGATAATAGTCATGGACTTGGAACGCCGGATTATCTGCCTGGCCGAAGTTTCATCCTCTGGTAACTCGCCTCGGTTCATATACACCAAATATGGAACCGTCCAATCCGGGATAACATGAAGAGCCGCTACCAACTGAGCCTCCGGGTCAGGAACAGCCAAATCCTCCTCTGTCGGGAGCTTGATGGACGGATTATGCAGCACATCCAAGAAGACATTGGGTGGGACCGGTTTACATTGGGAACCCAAACGGCTTAAGGCGTCCGCCGCTTCGTTCTTCCGCCGGTCCACATGATCGACTTGATAACCTTTGAAATGACCCGCAACAAGATCCACCTCTCGACGATATGCCGCCATGAGTGGGTCCTTGGAATCCCAAGTACCAGACACTTGTTGAGCCACCAGGTCCGAATCGCCAAAGCACTTAACCCGGCTTAAATTCATCTCCTTAGCCATCCGAAGACCGTGGAGTAAGGCCTCATACTCTGCTGCATTGTTAGTACCAGGGAACATTAAACGGAGAACATAACAAAACTTGTCACCTCGTGTTGAAGTTAATACGACTCCAGCCCCCGAGCCCTCCAATTGCTTGGACCCATCAAAATGAACAGTCCAATAAGTATGATTCGGCTTCTCTTCTGGCGCCTGTAACTCTGTCCAGTCGTTGATGAAATCCACAAGTGCCTGAGATTTGATTGCCGTCCGGGGTACATATTTTAGCCCGTGAGGTCCAAGCTCAATAGCCCACTTGGCAATCCGGCCAGTTGCTTCCCTGTTCTGGATTATATCCCCCAAAGGAGCAGAGCTGACCACAGTAATAGGATGACCCTGGAAATACTGCTTAAGCTTCCAGCTTGACATAAAAACTCCATACACCAGCTTCTGCCAATGCGGATACCGCTGCTTGGACTCAATAAGTACTTCACTGATGTAATAAACCGGCCGTTGAACCGGATACTCCTTTCTACCCTCCTTGCGTTCCACCACGATAGCCACACTGACAGCCCGGGCATTAGCAGCCACATATAACAACAAGGGCTCCTTATCAACAGGAGCTGCAAGAATAGGCGGTTCAGCTAGTTGTCGCTTTAAGTCCTCAAATGCTTCATTAGCGGCGTCACTCCAGACGAAGTTATCTGTCTTCTTCAGCATCTGATATAAAGGGATGGATTTCTCACCAAGGCGACTGATAAACCGGCTCAAGGCGGCAATCCGTCCTGCCAGTTGTTGGACATCATTGATGCACTTCGGTGTAGCCAAAGAAGTTATAGCCTTGATTTTCTCTGGATTAGCTTCAATGCCCCTATTAGACACCAGAAAGCCCAAGAGCTTGCCTGCCGGCACACCAAAGATGCACTTAGCCGGATTAAGCATCATTTTATAAACCCGGAGGTTATCAAAGGTCTCCTTCAAGTCATCAATCAACGTCTCCTCCTTCCTGGATTTCACCACAATATCATCCACATAGGCATGAACATTGCGGCCAATCTGATCATGAAGACAATTCTGTGCACAACGCTGATAAGTCGCCTGGGCACTTTTGAGCCCAAAAGGCATAGATACATAGCGGAAGGCTCCAAACGGAGTTATGAAAGTTGTCTTCTCCTGGTCCTTAACTGCCATTTTGATCTGATGGTATCCAGAGTAAGCATCCAGAAAACTCAAACGCTCGCAACCCGTCGTAGCATCAATGATTTGATCAATACGCGGGAGAGCAAAAGGATCTGCTGGACAAGCCTTGTTCAAATCTGTGTAGTCCACACACATACGCCAAGTGTCGTTCTTCTTAAGCACGAACACCGGATTAGCCAGCCACTCAGGATGAAATACCTCAACAATGAACCCAGCCGCCAAGAGCCTAGCTACCTCCTCACCAATTGCCTTGCGTCTTTCCTCATTGAACCGGCGAAGAAACTGCTTGACCGGTTTATACTTGGGATCAACATTAAGAGTGTGCTCAGCGAGTTCTCTCGGTACACCTGGCATGTCAAAAGGCTTCCATGCAAAGATGTCCCGATTCTCACGGATGAACTCGATGAGCGCGCTTTCCTATTTCGGATCCAAGTTAGTGCTGATGCTGAACTGCTTGGATGAATCGCCTGGAACAAAATCAACCAGCTTAGTCTCATCAGCTGATTTAAACTTCAAGGCCGGATCATGCTCTGTAGTTGGCTTTTTCAAAGAAGTCATATCCGCCGGATCAACATTCTCCTTGTAAAACTTCAACTCCTTTGTTGCACAAACCGACTCAGCATATGCTGCATCACCTTCTTTACATTCCAAGGCGATCTTACGGCTTCCATGAACCATGATGGTACCCTTATGACCCGGCATCGTGAGCTGCAGATATACATAACAGGGCCTTGCCATGAACTTGGCATAAGCCGGCCGTACAAACAGGGCATGATATGGGCTCTTAATTTTCACCACCTCAAAGGTTAATGTCTCCGACCTTGAATCATGCTCATCCCCAAAAGCGACCTCCAGAGCTATCTTACCAACCGGATACGCCAACTTACCAGGCACCACACCATGGAAGACTGTGTTGGACGGTTTAAGATTTTTATCTGTTAACCCCATGCGACGGAAAGTTTAATAATAAAGGATATTGATACTACTCCCTCCATCCATGAGTACCTTGGTGAACTTATATCCCCCAACCTGAGGCGCCACCACCAACGCCAGATGACCCGGATTATCAACCCGGGGTGGATGATCCTCTCTACTCCATACGATCGGCTGCTCAGACCAGCATAAGTAACGGGGTACCGCCGGTTCAACGGAATTCACTGCCCTTTTATGAAGCTTCTGATCACGCTTGCACAGGCTAGTGGTGAAGACATGATACTGCCACTGTTCAACTGCTTCGGGTTGCTCTGGTAACCCAACTGCTGTTGTTGCTGTTGATTGCCCTGGTGACTATAACCACCTTGGTTGCCCTGATTGCCTTGATTGCCATGTCCGCTCTGATTACCGTGAAAACCTGAACCGGAACTGCCTCCACTGTAACCCGGCCCATGAGATCCAGGGCCTGAACCGCCACCTGGTCCGTGATCATACCGAAAGAAATCAGAATTTTTGAACTCCTGCATGATATAACAATCTTTCCAGAGGTGCGTGGACGGTTTGTCCTGCATCCCGTGCTTTGGGCAAGGCTGATTTAACAGATAAGACAGGCGCTCCGGATTAGGACTTGGCCCTCCACCACACTGGGGCGGTTTACCCTTACGCCGTTGGCCTTTGTCCTGTGTGTTGGTATTAGCCACAAAATCTAAACTGTTATCCGCCTTACGCTTACCACTATTTCCATGACCCACCGGGTTATGTTGCTGCCCCTTGGTGTTGTCGCTCTTCTTTCCCTTCCCTGTCTTGTCATTGTCAGACTCGAGGTCCTTGGTACTGTCAGAGTCAGCATACTTTACCAGAGCTGCCATAAGTGTTCCCATGTCATTACAATGACGTTTGAGCCGTCCCAACTTCAACTTCAGAGGTGCAAACCGGCAATTCCCTTCCAATGTCAACACTGCTGTATCAGCGTTGATGCGGTCTGATGAATGCAAAATCTTCGAAACCCGGCGCACCCAACGGGTTGTTGATTACTGGTCCCCGCTCTCGGGGTATTAAAGAGGTTCTTGGCCTCATAAACTGGCGGCAGGTGAGATCGGTACCTTCTCCTCATGACATCGTTTGACGCACTCTGATCCAGCATAAGCCGGTAAGCCTGTGCATCCAATGCGGCTCGTTCTGCAGCCATCCTGGTATCCTCAGTTGCTAGGTCGGCCTTGGCCTGGGTTATCTGATCTTTCACTTTTGCGATTTCCGCATTATGCTCATCTTGATTCACCGGATTAACCTCCGCCATCAGTGCTGCCAAAGCGTCAAATAAATCAGATAAAACCTGAGCCGGTGGCCGCACGGGGCCTCCTGCCCCGGCTGCTGTTGCTGCTACTGATCCGGAAATCATCGCTGCTGCGGTCGAAGAGTGGAGCGTTGGCTGTGTACCAGCCATGAAGATCGCCACACGGTTTGGTGGATCAAAGGGGTCCGGAATACTGTCGCCATCGGAATAGCCCCCAATCCGTCCATCTTGCAACTGGTATAATGACTCGGTCTCTCCGGTCGATGACTCGTCGCTGGAATAAACGACGGTTTCCCCACCAGATTCCGATCTATCCTCAGATTCCGCTCCGTGGATGACTCCCACGAAGGCACGCTTCATGACAGGCTTAACCCGGGCGGATCTCGCACGCTGAGCCGTCTCGACGACGTCGGTGCAGATGTCCGGCTCAGGGCCCGGTTCGCCTATCTTGCCAATGAAAACGTGGATGCCGCCGAAGGGGACCCGGTACCCGTACTCGATTGAGCCGGCCTCCGGGCCCCAGCCTGCGTCATCGATGTACAGCTTGCCGCGACGACTCTTGGTCATCTGGCCCACAGCGTATCCCTTGAGTCCTTTGAAGCTGCCCTCTAAGAACTCGAAACCATCATGCGATAGCCCCACGGTGTGCGCCAACTGTCGTGGTTTTGTCACGGCAAATGTCCTAGAGAAAGGACTTAGTCATGGAGCCATCGCGACGTGTTAGCTTAAAGGGGTTAAAGCGGACAAGGGACGCAGAGGGTTTATACTGGTTCGGCCCCTTGCGGTGAAGGTAAAAGCCTATGATCCAGTTGTTGTGGGATTGCTAGGGTTTCGATGACCCGGGAGCGAATATGCTTTGCCTGGGTCTCGAGTTGTTGTCCGTCCTCCCTAAACCGCCGTCGGGTCATCCCCTTATCTACATGGGTTGACGCCCGCCGGTTTATAGAATCCTGAGACCGGCTCATAAATGTGTCCGGCTCGGTCTCTACTATTTCTGCCTTATAACACAAGCTTACATATCAATGTCGGTTTATCACTACAGGCCTTAATCCGCCTTTGGGCCCTGGGCCTTCACAAAGCGCCATCATCTTCGTCTTCATGGGCTTCAAGTATAATAATTCATTATGGGGATAACCCGGCCTCTCCGGGCCGGTTTACGCCCAGTAGTAATATCCCCAACAAAACCTTTGGCCCCCGGGTCTATTTTTCATCATATTAATCTCCCGTTATTTCCATAACTGTTTACTTGCTTTCTTTACTTTTACTTTTTATCATAAAAATACCAAAAATATTATCTTATCTTCTCTATCAGATCTCACTCTCGTAAGTGACCATGAAGGGATTGACAACCCCTTTATCGCGTTGGTTGCGAGGTTCTTATTTGTTTGTGTAGGTGCAAGGGACTTGAGCGTGACCTCCTACTGGATTGATACCTTGGTTCTAAAAAACTGAGGGAAATACTTACGCTACTTTACTGCATCACCCTTTCCTCTTCAAGGGAAAACCAACGCAGTGCTCAAGAGGTAGCAAGAAGGATTTCTGGCGCCGTTGCCGGGGAGGTGTGCGCCAAGTCAAGTCAAGACATACCAAGTACCCATCACAAACTCTTATCCCTCGCATTACATTATTTGCCATTTGCCTCTCGTTTTCCTCTCCCCCACTTCACCCTTGCCGTTTTATTCGCTCTCTCTTTTCCGTTCGACCTCTTTTTCGCTTGCTTCTTGTTCGCTCGTGTGTTGGATTGCTTGCTTGTCACGATGGCTCAAGATAATACTAAATTGTGTGACTTTGCCAATACCAACAACAATGATTTTCTTAGCACTCCGATTGCTCCTCTTACCGAAGCTGAATCTTGTGAAATTAATGCTGCTTTGTTGAATCTTGTCATGAAAGATCAATTCGCCGGCCTTCCTAGTGAAGATGCCGCTACACATCTAAATAGCTTTGTTGATTTGTGTGATATGCAAAAGAAGACAGATGTGGACAATGATATTGTCAAACTGAAGCTATTTCCATTCTCTCTTAGAGATCATGCTAAAACCTGGTTTTCGTCTTTGCCTAAAAATAGTATTGATTCTTGGAATAAGTGCAAAGATGCTTTTATCTCTAAGTATTTTCCTCCTGCTAAAATCATCTCTCTTAGAAACGATATTATGAATTTTAAGCAACTTGATCATGAACATGTTGCACAAGCTTGGGAGAGAATGAAATTAATGATACGTAATTGCCCTACGCATGGTTTGAACTTATGGAGGATTATACAAAAAATATGTCGAATTGAATTTTGCTTCTAGAAATCTCTTAGATTCGGCCGCGGGAGGCACTTTTATGGAAATCACTTTAGGAGAAGCTACCAAACTCCTAGATAATATTATGGTTAATTATTCTCAATGGCATACCGAAAGATCTACTAGTAAAAAGGTGCATGCGGTAGAAGAAATTAATGTTTTGAGTGGAAAGATGGATGAACTTATGAAATTATTTGCTAATAAGAGTGTTTCTTCTGATCCTAATGATATACCTTTGTCTACCTTGATTGAGAATAATAATGAATCTATGGATGTGAATTTTGTTGGTAGGAATAATTTTGGTAACAACGCTTATAGAGGAAACTTTAATCCTAGGCCGTATCCTAGTAACTCCTCTTATAATTATGGTAATTCCTACAACAACTCTTATGGAAATTTTAATAATATGCCCTCTGATTTTGAGACTAGTGTTAAAGAATTTATGATTTCTCAAAATAATTTTAATGCCTTGCTTGAAGAAAAATTGCCTAAGATTGATGAATTGGCTAGGAATGTGGATAGACTTTCTCTTGATGTTGATTCTTTGAAACTTAGATCTATTCCACCTAAGCATGATATCAATGAGTCTCTCAAAGCCATGAGAATTTCCATTGATGAGTGCAAAGAAAGAACCGCTAGGATGCGTGCTAAGAAAGATTGCTTTGTAAAAGCGTGTTCTTCTAATTTTTATGAGAATAAAGATGAAGATCTAAAAGTTATTGATTTGTCCCCTATTAAATCTTTCTTTTGCAATATGAATCATGATAATGATGGGACTGGAGATGAGCCACCTTTAGTTAAAAGGTGTCCCAAAAATTCGGAGTTTTTAGATCTTGATGCAAAAATTAGTAAAAGTGGGATTGAAGAGGTTAAAACTTTAGATAGCAATGAACCCACTATTTTGGATTTCAAGGAATTTAATTATGATAATTGCTCTTTGATAGATTGTATTTCCTTGTTGCAATCCATGCTAAATTCTCCGCATGCTTATAGTCAAAATAAAGTTTTTACTAAACATATCGTTGATGCTTTGATGCAATCTTATGAAGAAAAGCTTGAGTTGGAAGTTTCTATCCCTAGAAAACTTTATGATGAGTGGGAACCTACTATTAAAATTAAAAATAAAGATCATGAAAGCTATGCTTTGTGTGATTTGGGTGCTAGTGTTTCCACGATTCCAAAAACTTTATGTGATTTGTTAGGTTTCCGCGAATTTGATGATTGCTCTTTAAACTTACACCTTGCGGATTCCACCATTAAGAAACCTATGGGAAGAATTAATGATGTTCTTATTGTTGCAAATAGGAACTATGTGCCCATAGATTTTATTGTTCTTGATATAGATTGCAATCCTTCATGTCCTATTATTCTTGGTAGACCATTCCTTTATGGTTGGTGCAATTATCGATATGAAGGAAGGGAATATTAGATTCCAATTTCCGTTAAGGAAAGGCATGGAACACTTCCCTAGAAAGAAAATTAAATTACCATATGAATCTATTATGGGAGCCACTTATGGATTTGCCTACTAAAGATGGCAATACCTAGATCTATCCTTGTTTTTATGCCTAGCTAGGGGCGTTAAACAATAGCGCTTGTTGGGAGGCAACCCAATTTTATTTTAGTTTTTTGCTTTTTTGCTTCTGTTTAGGAATAAATCTTTGATCTAGCCTCCGGTTAGATTTATTTTTTTGTTTTAATTAGTGTTTGTGCCAAGTTAAACCTATAGGATCTTCTTGGATGATACTTATTTGATCTTGCTGAAAATTCCAGAAACTTTCTGTTCACGAAAACAATTGTTAAAAATCACCAGAACGTGATAAAATACTGATTCCAATTGCAGAAGATCATTACAAAAAAATTCTAGGTCGTCCTATTTTAGTAGAATTTTTGGAGTTCCAGAAGTTTGCGTTAGTTACAGATTACTACAGACTGTTCTGTTTTTGACAGATTCTGTTTCTCGTGAGTTGTTTGCTTATTTTGATGAATCTATGGCTAGTAAAATAGTTTATAAACCATAGAGAAGTTGGAATACAGTAGGTTTAACACCAATATAAATAAAGAATGAGTTCAATACAGTACCTTGAAGTGGTATTTTGTTTTCTTTCGCTAACGGAGCTCACGAGATTTTCTGTTAAGTTTTGTGTTTTGAAGTTTTCAAGTTTTGGGTAAAGATTTGATGGAGTATGGAACAAGGAGTGGCAAGAGCCTAAGCTTGGGGATGCCCAAGGCACCCCAAGGTAAATCCAAGGACACCAAAAAGCCAAAGCTTGGGGATGCCCCGGAAGGCATCCCCTCTTCCGTCCTCATCCATCGGTAAATTTACTTGGAGCTATATTTTTATTCACCACATGATATGTGTTTTGCTTGGAGCGTCTTGTATGATTGAGTCTTTGTTTGTTAGTTCTCCACAATCATCCTTGCTGTACACACCTTTTGAGAGAGACACACATGATTTGAAAATTGTTAGAATACTCTATGTGCTTCACTTATATCTATTGAGCTATATAGTTTTTGCTCTAGTGCTTCACTTATACCTTTTAGAGCACGGCGGTGGTTGTATTTTATAGAAATTATTGATCTCTCATGCCTCACTTATATTATTTTGAGAGTCTTAAACAACATGGTAATTTGCTTTAATTGTGAAATTAATCTTCTATATTGAGTTCATTGAATGTTATGAGGAGTTAGATACTAGATAAGTGTTTTGAGATATAAAGGTGGTAATATTAGAGTGTGCTAGTTGAGTAATTGTGAAATTGAAAAATACTTGTGTTAAAGTTGGCAAGTCCCGTAGCATGCACAGCGCTAGTAGCCCCCAAGGGCCGGTTCATAACATTGGTTTAAACTGGGTCTTGAATCGATATTTGCATTTTGCTGGTGTAGCCCCCATGAACCGGCTTATATCTTTTTAGAATGAACCGGTACATCCTATTAATCTCACCACTTATAATGATGACAATCCATCTGAATCTGAACGAATACGCATTAGCCCCCAAGTGTCAAGTAGATAACTTGTTATGTGCTTGAGACTTTAAATTAATAGCTGATAAGAAGCAATCCGCATTAGCCCCCAAGTGTCAAGTAGATAACTTGTTATGTGGTTGGGACTTCAATGTTGTAATGCTAACTTATTATCTGTATTTTGCAGGCTGAGTTGTCCAAAAAAGACTCCCAAATCACTGATCTCCAAGGAAACATCAAGTCTCAGCAAGACGAAACTTGCAAAGTTAAGAGCGAACTGACCACCGCTTTAACAACCATGGAGCGGCTGAAGGAATTCTTCAAAGGCGAACGGGCAGATTGGGAAACTGAAAAAGCCACCTTGTTAAAGCGGGCAGAAGATGCGGAAAACGCCCTTAAACTGGCCACAGAAGAGCTGAGCAGCCTGAAGCGGCAGATTGATGCCATGACCTCTGCCATCTTTGGTAACAATCTCTTCACCAATATGTAACAACACCAGTTATAAAAACTTCCGGTTTAATAATAATTTGATCCTTTTGCAGGTAGCTGTGTTACTCATCTTGGCGCAGATATGCGCAAAAAATTGAAGGCCGTCTATACTTTGGTAGAGCAGCTTTATACCGGCGCGCAACGAGCCATCGGCACAGCTTCCAATAACCATCCGCCCCAGTCGCTAATCAAGGAAATGCTGGAAAAATTGTCTATGATGCCTGCCCGTATTGTGGAATTGAAGAAATCCGCTGCTAGGTCCGGTGCCCTTACTGCACTGACGCGCGCCAAGGCCTCGATCTCTGACCTTGATCTGGAAGATGTTGGAAATGGTTACCCAAGCCAAAAAGAGGACGGTTCAGAATTTAACAATGACGATCTCCGGGCTATCACAAGGGAGATGTGACCACTGGCAAGTAAGTTGGCTGAAGATACTAACTTGTCAATTTACCAGAATGTATATGACGCCAGTGGCAAGCGAATAAGTGCTCCAACTTATGACGTGGAAAATCTGATCCCGCCGATCCGTAAGCACACTTACGCTCCTGATGTTGAACCGTCTGATCTTATACACGACGAAGCTGTCTTTCAAGCCTTAACAGGAATTGATTGGACAACTATTGACTTCCAGCCACTGGGTGGAGAGAAGGAGGATGAACCGGTGCAGGAAGATCCGCAACCTTCACATCAACCTGAGGCAGAATCATAATCCGGAAGCCGGTTTAACTTGTGCCTATTGTCATCCTTGTGAAAAACAATCATTCTTTTGGGCAGTCGAAACCTTGTAATAGGCTAGCTTGAACAGCTGATCTGATATGCCATCGTGCATACTTGTTGCACACAATATTGTTAATCCGTCATGCTATATTTGCTTATGATCTTTATCGGTTTTATACAGCCCTGTTTCTGCATAAAACAAAGTGAAAACTGTCCTGGCGGTTTACCACCGGACGGGTCATAATGCCCAATATATAGCCAAGGTTGATAACCATAGCTTTAAATAATGAAATATGAAACATATCATACCTGTGATATTGAATCACTTTGTTGGTTTACCAACATTCTTGTAATAAGGGTGACGACCCAAATACTGAGTATTGATAACTCAAACCATGTTATGTTGGTATATAATAAGTGATGCCGGGTTATGATAAACACCGGATGATCATCCTGGCAAATTATAGTTAACTCCAGGCCGGTTAAATAAACACCGGTTTATACGGATGACTTATAATCAGGCCGGGCCATTGGACGCCGGTTTAGCTCAAAACTTTAACAAGGGAGAAAAACAAAACTGACCAATAAAAACCAGAGAAAAAACTTGTAGTCGAGGCTTTTCAAGGGCTGCCAGGCCCAAACACGAGGCTTTTCATGGGCTGCCAGGCCACTGAGTTAAACCGTTTTACAAAGCCTTTTAAGATGGTCCTCAAATCCTTAACCAATCGCCGGTCTATCATTGACAAGTTCAGGGTCATATGCGATTGACTTGTCAAGTTGGCGGGTCATACCAGGCTTACCTGGGCGGAGTGACTTACTTAATGAAGGCAGGTTAACCCGGGGTTTTAGGTGTATACACCAGGCTTCCAAGCCACGGCTTGATAGCCTATTGCAAGTGTAGATTTCTTTGTTCATTGCGATAGCAAAGAATCCCCAAGCAACATTTTGAGCTATGCTCAACGGGTGCCTTTGTTTGAGTTGTTCTTGACAACACTCTTTGGCCCCTAAGTAATGGCATTGCGCCAGCCAAAAGGTGTAGCTATGGTTGAACACAACCAAGCCCCCAAGTGACTTACTGTCGTGGCTTTTGAGCCAGCCAAGAGGTGTAGCTATGGTTCGAATACAACCAAGCCCCCAAGTGACTTTCTTTTGTGGCCTTGAGCCAGCCAAGAGGTGTAGCTATGGTTCAAATACGACCAAGCCCCCAAGTGACTTATATTGATAGACAGCTGTAAAGCTGAATCAAAGGGTAAACCGGATGTCGCTTTACAAACAGAAACCTCCGTGTAACCACTCATGATATGAGAAGAACAGCAGATACCCCGCTTTAGCTGGGGCTCCGGTTTATTATATTGATCATAATATATACATCATCAAAATATGTACATGATAGGAGCCTATGGCTCAGGTGTAGTAAGGCCGTAGATGAGCTATGTTCCACGGCCGGATCGTCTCCTCCTCTGACTTGCGTGAGTCTTTATGCTCTCGAACATCAATGATGTAATATGATCCGTTGTTCAGATTCTTGCTGACCACAAAGGGCCCTTCCCAAGGCGGGGATAACTTGTGCATATCGGTCTGATCTTGGATAAGCCGGAGCACTAGATCGCCTTCTTGAAAAGTTCTGGTTTTAACTCGGCGACTGTGATAACACCGCAGGTCTTGCTAATAAATCGTCGAGCGAGTCGCCGCTACGTCCCGTTTCTCATCCAACAGGTCCAACGCATCCTGGCGTGCTCTTTCATTATCTGCTTCAACATAAGCTGCCACTCGTGGTGAGTCATGACGAATATCACTTGGAAGGGCAGCTTCCGCTCCATAAACCATGAAGAAGGGTGTATAACCCGTAGATCTATTGGGGGTGGTGTTAATGCTCCATAAAATGGAAAGCAACTCTTCAACCCAACAACCCGGTGTCCTCTGCAAAGGAACCATAAGCCGGGGCTTGATCCCCTTCAAGATTTCCTGATTAGCTCTCCACTTGACCATTAGACTGGGGGTGGGCCACTGAAGACACATCAAGACGGATGTGCTCTCTTTGACAGAACTCCTCCATAGCACCCTTGGAAAGGTTCGTGCCATTGTCTGTTATAATGTTGTGTGGAAAACCAAAATGGAATATCACCTTCTTCATAAATTGAACCGCCGTGGCTACATCACACTTGCTAACTGGCTCTGCCTCCACCCACTTGGTAAATTTATCAACTGCCACCAAGAGGTTGGTCTTCTTATCCTTAGACCTCTTAAAGGGTCCAACCATATCAAGCCCCCAGGTTGCAAACCGCCAGGTAATTGGAATCATCCTCAGCTCCTGAGCCGGAACATGAGCCCGGCGTGCAAACTTCTGACAGCCATCGCACCTTTTGACCAAGTCCTCAGCATCAGCATGAGCCGTCAGCCAATAAAAACCATGACGAAAAGCCTTAGCCACCAGGGACTTTGAACCGGCATGATGACCACAATCACCTTCGTGAATTTCGCGTAAAATTTCACGACCTTCTTCAGGAGAAACACAACGTTGAAAAGCCCCTGAGACACTACAATGATGTAGCTCGCCATTGACAATAGTCATGGACTTGGAACGCCGGATTATCTGCCTGGCCCGAACTTCATCCTCTGGTAACTCACCCCGGTTCATATACAACAAATATGGGATCGTCCAATCCGGGGTGACATGAAGCGCCGCCACCAACTGAGCCTCCGGATTAGGAATAGCTAAGTCCTCCTCCGTGGGTAGCTTGACCGAGGGGTTATACAAAACATCAAGAAGAACATTGGGCGGCACCGGCTTACGCTGGGAGCCCAACCGGCTTAAAGCGTCCGCCGCTTCATTCTTTCGCCGGTCTACATGATCAACCTGATAACCCTTGAAATAATATGCGACAATATCCACCTCTCGACGATACGCTGCCATGAGGGGGTCCTTGGAATCCCAAGTACCAGAAACTTGTTGAGCCACTAGGTTCGAGTCACCAAAACATTTAACCCGGCTCAGATTCATCTCCTTAGCCATCCGAAGACCATGGAGCAGGGCCTCGTACTCAGCTGCATTATTAGTACAAGGAAACATCAAGCGGAGAACATACCAAAATTTGTCACCTCGAGGGGAAGTAAGAACCACTCCAGCCCCCGAGCCCTCCTATTGCCTGGATCCGTCGAAATGAATCGTCCAGTATGTGTTATCCGGTCTATCCTCCGGCGCGTGCAACTCTATCCAGTCATTGATGAAATCCACGAGTGCTTGAGACTTGATGGCCGTGCGAGGCATATATTTTAATCCGTGAGGCCCAAGCTCAATAGCCCACTTAGCAACCCGGCCAGTCGCTTCTCTGTTCTGGATGATATCTCCCAAAGGAGCAGAACTGACCACAGTAATGGGATGGCCCTGAAAGTATTGTTTCAGCTTCCGGCTCGCCATAAAAACCCCATATACAAGCTTCTGCCAATGTGGATATCTCTATTTTGACTCAATGAGCACCTCACTGATATAATAAACGGCCGTTGAAATGGATACTCCTTTCCTGCCTCCTTGCGCTCCACCACAATAGCCACGCTGACAGCCCGAGCATTAGCAGCCACATATAACAGCAATGGTTCCTTGTCAATGGGAGCAGCAAGAACAGGTGGTTCGGCAAGCTGCCGCTTTAGAGCCTCAAACGCTTCATTAGCCGCATCACTCCAGACAAAGTTGTCTGTTTTCTTCAGCATTTGATATAAAGGGATGGCCTTCTCCCCGAGACGACTTATAAACCGGCTCAATGCTGCAATCCGGCCTGCCAGTCGCTGAACATCATTGATGCACTTCGGTTTAGCCAGTGAAGTAATAGCCTTGATCTTCTCCGGATTAGCTTCAATGCCCCTGTTAGACACCAGAAAACCCAAAAGCTTGCCTGCTGGCACACCAAAAACACACTTGGCCGGGTTGAGCATCATCTTATAAACCCGGAGGTTATCAAAGGTCTCCTTTAAGTCATCTATTAATGTTTCCTCCTTCCTTGACTTCACCACAATATCATCCACATAAGCATGAATGTTGCGCCCAATCTGGTTACGAAGACAATTCTGAACACAACGCTGATAAGTTGCCTGGGCACTCTTGAGCCCAAAGGGCATAGACACATAGCAGAAGGCTCCAAAGGGAGTTATAAAAGTTGTCTTCTCCTGGTCCTTAACTGCCATCTTAATCTGATGATAACCTGAATAAGCATCCAGAAAACTCAAACGCTCACAACCCGCCGTAGCATCAATGATTTGATCGATACGGGGGAGGGCAAAAGGATCAGCCGGACACGCTTTGTTCAATCCGTGTAATCCACACACATACGCCAGGTGCCATTCTTCTTAAGCACCAACACCGGATTAGCCAACCACTCCGGATGAAAAACTTCAACAATGAACCCTGCCGCCAAGAGCCGGGCTACCTCCTCACCAATAGCCTTGCGCCTCTCTTCATTGAACCGGCGAAGGAATTGTCGGACCGGTTTAAACTTGGGATCAATATTAAGGGTGTGCTCAGCGAGTTCCCTCGGTACACCTGGCATGTCAGAAGGCTTCCATGCAAAGATATCCCGATTCTCACGGATGAACTCGATGAGCGCGCTTTCCTATTTCAGATCCAGATTTGCACTGATGATGAACTGTTTGGATGAATCGCGGGCACAAAATCAACCATCTTAGTCTCATCAGCCGATTTAAACTTCAAGGCCGGATCATGCTCCGTGGTTGGTTTCTTCAAAGAAGTCATGTCCGCCGGATCAACGTTGTCCTTATAGAACTTCAACTCCTCTGTTGCACAAACCGACTCAGCATAGGCCGCATCACCTTCCTCACACTCCAAAGCGATCTTGCGGCTTCCATGTACTGTGATAGTCCCTTTATGACCCGGCATCTTGAGCTGCAGATAAACATAACAGGGTCGTGCCATGAACTTAGCATAAGCCGGCCGTCCAAACGGCATGATACGGGCTTTGGATTTTCACCACTTCGAAAGTCAATGTCTCTGATCTTGAGTCATACTCATCTCCAAAAGCGACTTCCAGAGCTATTTTACCAACCGGATAAGCTGATTTGCCAGGCACCACACCATGGAAAACAATGTTCGACGGTTTAAGATTCTTATCTGTCAACCCCATACGACGGAAGGTGTCATAATATAAGATGTTGATACTGCTGCCTCCATCCATGAGCACCTTAGTGAACTTATAACCTCCAACCTGAGGTGCCACCACCAACGCCAAATGACCCAGATTATCAACCCGGGGCGGGTGATCCTCTCGGCTCCAGACAATAGGCTGCTCAGACCATCGCAAATAACGAGGCACTGCCGGTTCAACCGAGTTCACCGCTCGTTTATGAAGCTTCTGATCGCGTTTGCATAAGCTGGTGGTGAAAACGTGGTACTGTCCACTATTCAACTGCTTTGGGTGACTTTGGTACCCTGACTGTTGCTGCTGCGGTCCCTTGTTGGTTATAACCACCCTGGTTGCTCTGATTGCCTTGATTGCCATGTCCACCCTGATTGCCTTGGAATCCTGAACCGGAGTTGCCTCCTCCATAACCCGGCCCATAGGACCCGGATCCTGAACCGCCGGATGGTCCATGATCATTCGGAAGAAATCTGAATTTTTGAATTCTCGCATGATATAACAATCTTTCCAGAGGTGCGTGGCCGGTTTGTCCTGCGTTCCATGCTTCGGGCAGGGCTGGTTCAACAGGTAATTCAGGCGCTCCGGATTAGGACTGGGCTCTGCCCTTCTTGGGGGCGGCTTTCCTTTATGACGCTGACCATTACCCTGTGTATTAGTGTTAGCCACAAAATCTGAATTATGATCTGCTTTCCGCTTACCATTATTATTGTGGCCTGTCGGGTTATGCTGCTGCCCCTTGGCGTTGTCGCTCTTCTTTCCCTTCCCTGGTTTGTCATCGTCAGACTCGGGGTCCTTGGTACTATCAGAATCAGCATACTTAACCAGAGCAGCCATAAGTGTTCCCATGTTATTGCAGTGACGCTTGAGCCGTCCCAACTTCAACTTTGAAGGCTGAAACCGACAATTCCCCTCCAATGTTATAATCGCCGAGTCGGCATTGATGCGATCCGAAGAATGTAAGATCTCTGAAACCCGGCGCACCCAATGGGTTGTTGACTCGCCTTCTCCCTGGACACAGGCGGCTAAGTCCACAATTGACATAGGTTGCTTGCATGTGTCTTTGAAGTTTGCTATAAACCGGGCTTTTAACTCAGCCCATGTCCCAATGGAATTAACTGGTAAGCTTTTCAACCACGTGCGAGTTGTTCCATCCAACATCATAGCGAAATATTTCGCGCAGGCCGCTTCGTCCACATCTAACATCTCCATAGCCATATCATAACTCTCAATCCATGACTCAGGAGGCACATCAGCGGTGTAATTAGGCACCTTACGGGGGCCCTTGAAATCCTTGGGCAGCCGTACATTGCGCAAAGCCGGGACGAGGCAGGGCACCCCCCAAGAGCTGAAAGTAAGGCCTTGCTCTACGGAAGCCACCGGACGAACCGGATTGAGCTGACGGTCCTGCGCTGCTAACTCGGCTTCTCGACGTGCTCCGTTGTTCACCACATCCTGAGCATTTGCCCCACCACGTGTCGGATTAGGTCCTCGAGGAGCGTCTCAGTTCCGCGCACTGCTTGACATAGCCGGTTCATCGATGTGCCTGCTATAACTCCGGCTCGGGCGTGGGGTTGAATGAATTCTGTCTCGGATATATGAATAAGCCTGCTACTGCACCATAGCCGTCTGAAGAAGACCCCTAGCACGCCGCGTCTCAACCGCCGCTGGGGATTCACCCTCCATTGGAATAGCGGCTAATCGTGATGCGGCAGCGATCATATTATCCAAAGGGGTGGAGAAGTGACCCGGCGGCGCCGGTACATACTGCAGCGGGTTATGGATCCGTCGAGGGGGATCCGTCACCCGTGGCTTATCTGGTGTCCGGTCCTCGGCGTCTCAATCCGGTTCACCGCTGCCGGATTACTGGTTCCTGTTCCTGGCGTGCCAAAGAGATTCATTGCCTCATAAACCGGTGGTAGTCGTGACCGATGCCTTCTCCTTAACACGTCATTTGAAGCATTCTGATCCAACAGGAGTCGATAATTTTCCGCCTGAATCCGCTGTGCTTGTGCCTCTAAAGCGGCCCGCTCCTCAGCCATCCTAGTTTCTTCAGCTGCTAAGTCCTCCTTAGCTTGAGTTATCTGATCCTGCAGCTTAGCCACCTCTGCATTATGCTGATCTTGGGTGTCGGCGGTAACTTGTGTTGTCAGTAAGGTCGTCCAGGCGTCCAATAAATCGGACAAGATTTGGGCCGGCAGGCGCGCGGGGCCTCCCGCCCTAGTTGCCGATCCGGAAATTATTGCTGCCGCGGTTGAAGATTGCAACGTGGGCTGAGTTCCAGCCATGAAGATCGCAACCCGGTTCGACGGTTCAAAGGGGTCCGGAATACTGTCGCCATCGGAATAGCCCCAAAACTGGCCATCTTGCAGTTGGTACAGTGACTCGGTCTCCCCGGTGGACGACTCATCATCTGAGTAGACGACGGTCTCGCCATCGGACTCCGGTTCAAGTTCCGCACCATTGATGAATCCTACGAACGCACGCTTCACGGCGGGCTGAACCCGGGCAGGGCTTGCACGCTGAGCCGTCTCGACGAGGTCGGTGCAGATGTCCGGCTCAGGGCCCGGTTCGCCGATCTTGCCGATGAAGACATGAATTCCTCCAAAGGGGACCCAGTACCCGTACTCGATTGAGCCGGCCTCGGGGCCCCAGCCTGCGTCGTCGATGTAGAGCTTGCCGCGACGACTCTTGGTCATCCGGCCCACGGCGTATCCCTTGAGCCCTTCAAAATTGCCCTTCAAGAACTCGAAACCATCACGCGATAGCCCCACGGTGGGCGCCAACTGCCGTGGGTTTGTCACGGCAGATGTCCTAGCGAAAGGACTTAGTCGTGGAGCCATCGCAACGGGTTAGCTTAAAGGGGTTAAAACGGACAAAGGACACGAGGGTTTAGACTGGTTCGGCCCCTTGCGATGAAGGTAAAAGCCTACGTCCAGTTGTGGTGGAATTGTTGTGGTCTCGAGGATCAAGGAGCGGAATCGCTTTACCTAGATCTCGAGTTGTTGTTTCTTGTCCTTGAACCGCCGCCGGGTCGTGCCTTTATATACACAGGTCGACGCCCGCCGGCTTACAGAGTCCCGATGCCGGTTTATACACATACCGGCTCGGTCTCTACTTTGTCATACCTTACAATACAAGTCATGTACTACATGGCGGTTTATAGCTACAAGCCTTAATCTACCTTTGGGCCTTGGGCCTTCGAGTCTCTGTAGTAAACCGATTTATTCCTTGTCTTCATGGGCTTTAAGTATAAACAATCCATTATGGGGATAACTCGGCTTCCTTGGCCGGTTTACACCTAGTAGTAATATCCCCAACATATGGTAAAAGTTGTGTGACAATTTTGACACATAGGTGTTCTTTTATTGCTTTCCTTATGAGTGGCGGTCGGGGACGAGCGATGGTCTTTTCCTACCAATCTATCCCTCTAGGGGCATGCGTAGTAGTACTTTGCTTCGAGGGTTAATAAACTTTTCCAATAAGTATATGAGTTCTTTATGACTAATGTGAGTCCATGGATTATACGCACTCTCAACCTTCCACAATTTCTAGCCTCTACGGTACCGTGCATTGCCCTTTCTCACCTTGAGAGTTGGTGCAAACTTCGTCGGTGCATCCAAACACCGTGATATGATACGCTCTATCACACATAAGCCTCCTTATATCTTCCTCAAAACAGCCACCATACCTACATATCATGGCATTTCCATAGCCATTTCGAGATATATTGCCATGCAACTTTCCACCATTCTGTTTATTATGACACGCTACATCATTGTCATATTGCTTTGCATGATCATGTAGTTGACATCGTATTTTGTGGCAAAGCCACCATTCATAATTTTTTCATACATGTCACTCTTGATTCATCGCATATCCCGGTACACCGCCGGAGGCACTCACATAGAGTCATATTTTGTTCTAAGTATTGAGTTGTAATTGTTGAGTTGTAAATAATAAAAGTGTGATGATCATCATTATTAGAGCATTGTCCCATGTGAGGAAAGGATGATGGAGACTATGATTCCCCCACAAGTCGGGATGAGATTCTGGACTGAATAAAAAAAAGAGGCCAAAGAAAAAAAGAGAAGGCCCAAAAAAATGAGAGAAAAAGAGAGAAGGGACAATGTTACTATCCTTTTTCCACAATTGTGCTTCAAAGTAGCACCGTGATCTTCATGATAGAGAGTCTCCTATGTTGTCACTTTCATATACTAGTGGGAATTTTTCATTATAGAACTTGGCTTGTATATTCCAATGATGGGCTTCCTCAAAATGCCCTAGGTCTTCGTGAGCAAGCAAGTTGGACGCACACCCACTTAGTTTATTTTGTTGAGCTTTCATATATTTATAGCTCTAGTGCATCCGTTGCATGGCAACCCCTACTCCTCTCATTGACATCGATTGATGGGCATCTCCATAGCCTATTGATTAGTCGCGTCAATGTGAAACTTTCTACCTTTTTTGTCTTCTCTCATAATCCCCATCATTATACTTTACTCCACCTATAGTGCTATATCCATGGCTTGCGCTCATGTATTGCGTAAGAGTTGAAAAGGCTGAAGCGCGTTAAAAGTATGAACCAATTGCTCGGCTTGTCATCGGGGTTATGCATGATGAGAACGTTTGTGTGACAATATTGAAACATAGCCTAACTATATGATTTTTTAGAGATAAGATTTCTTTGGCTATGTTATTTTGATAAGAAATAATTGCTTGGTTAGCATGTTTGAAGTATTATTGTTTTTATGTCAACATTAAACTTTTATCTTCAATCTTTCGGATCTAAATATTCATGCCACAATAAAAATATTTACATTGATAATTATGCTAAGAAGCATTTCACATCAAAGATTCTGTTTTTATCATTTACCTACTCGAGGACGAGCAGGAATTAAGCTTGGGGATGCTTGATACGTCTCCAACATATCTATAATTTTTTATTGTTCCATGCTATTATATATTCTGTTTTGGATGTTTAATGGGCTTATTTATACACTTATATTATTTTGGGGACTAACCTATTAACCGGACGCCCAGCCCAAATTGTTGTTTTTTGCCTATTTCACTGTTTCGCAGAAAAAGAATATCAAACGGAGTCCAAACGGAATGAAACCTTCGGGAACGTGATTTTTGGAACAAACGTGATCCAGAGGACTTGGAGTGGACGTCAAGCAACAGATGAGGAAGCCACAAGGTAGGGGGCGCGCCTACCCCCCCCCCCCCCAGGGCACGCCCTCCACCCTCGTGGGCCCGTCGTGGCTCCACCGACCTACTTCTTCCTCCTATATATACCTACGTACCCCCAAACCATCAGAAGAGACCACGAAAACCTAATTCCACTGCCGCAACCTTCTGTACCCGTGAGATCCCATCTTGGGGCCTTTCCCGGCGTCCTGCCGGAGGGGGCATTGATCACGGAGGGCTTCTACATCAACACCATAGCCTCTCCGATGATGTGTGAGTAGTTTACCTCAGACCTTCAGGTCCATAGTTATTAGCTAGATGGCTTCTTCTCTCTCTTTGGATCTCAATACAAAGTTCTCCTCGATTCTCTTGGAGATCTATTCGATGTAATCTTCTTTTGCGGTGAGTTTGTCGAGATCCAACGAATTGTGGGTTTATGATCAAGATTGTCTATGAACAATATTTGAATCTTCTCTGAATTCTTTTATGTATGATTGGTTATCTTTGCAAGTCTCTTCAAATTATCAGTTTGGTTTGGCCTACTATATTGATCTTTCTTGCAATGGGAGAAGTGCTTAGCTTTGGGTTCAATCTTCCGGTGTCCTTTCCCAGTGACAGCAGGGGCAGCAAGGCACATATTGTATTGTTGCCATCGAGGATAAAAAGATGGGGTTTATATCAAATTGTATGAGTTTATCCCTCTACATCATGTCATCTTGCTTAAAGAGTTACTCTGTTCTTATGAACTTAATACTCTAGATGCATGCTGGATAGCGGTCGATGTGTGGAGTAATAGTAGTAGATGCAGAATCGTTTCGGTCTACTTGTCACAGACGTGATGGCTATATCCATGATCATACCTAGATATTCTCATAACTATGCTCAATTCTATCAATTGCTCGACAGTAATTTGTTCACCCACCGTAATACCTATGCTATCTTGAGAGAAGCCACTAGTGAAACCTATGGCCCCCGGGTCTATTTTTCATCATATTAATCTCCCGTTATTTCCATTATTGTTTACTTGCTTTCTTTACTTTTACTTTTTATCATAAAATACCAAAAATATTATCTTATCATCTCTATAAGATATCACTCTCGTAAGTGACCGTGAAGGGATTGACAACCCCTTTATCGTGTTGGTTGTGAGGTTCTTATTTGTTTGTGTAGGTGCAAGGGACTTGAGCGTGACCTCCTACTGGATTGATACCTTGGTTCTCAAAAACTGAGGGAAATACTTACGCTACTTTACTGCATCACCCTTTCCTCTTCAAGGGAAAACCAACGCAGTGCTCAAGAGGTAGCAACCTTCGGCAGGACCTGGACAGTAGAGTAGGACACACCAGATCAATCTACGGATCGCGAGGACGCTTCCCGACTCGGGATGACGGCTACCTATTCGGACGTGACAAACCTAGTCATGCCCGGGCCGATAGCCGCAGACGGACTTAACCGGAGGTGCGCCGCGACGCGGCCCGATATAGAGGCGCCGCACACCCTCTCTGCTTCACAGATGAAGTACTGGATCATGAATTCCCCGAGGGGTTCAAGCCCGTCAATATTGAATCATACGACGGAACAACCGATCCCGCAGTATGGATCGAAGATTTTATTCTCCACATCCATATGGCCCGAGGAGACGACCTCCACGCCATCAAGTACCTCCCACTAAAATTAAAAGGGCCAGCTAGACACTGGCTAAATAGCCTGCCTGAAAATTCCATCGGCAGCTGGGAGGACTTGGAAGAAGCTTTTCTTGACAACTTCTAAGGTACTTATGTCCGGCCACCAGATGCCGATGACTTAAGTCATATAGTCCAACAACCTGGAGAATGAGCCAGAAAATCTGGACTAGGTTCCTAACCAAAAAGAACCAGATCGTTGACTGTCCAGATGCCGAAGCCCTGGCAGCCTTCAAACACAGCATCCGTGACGAATGGCTTGCCCGCCACCTCGGCCAAGAAAAGCCAAAATCCATGGCAGCCCTCACAGCACTCATGACCCACTTTTGCGCGGGTGAGGACAGTTGGCTGGCTCGTAGCAAAAACACAGCCAGCAAGGCAAGCCCCTCCGAGGCCAAGAACAGCACCGGCAAGCTCCAGCGCAATAGACACAAACACTGAAGCAATGGCGACAACACCGATGACACCACAGTTAACGCCGGATTCAGCGGCTCCAAGTCTGCCAACGGAAGAAGGCCTACAAAAGGAACAGTGAGGGACCATCCAGCTTGGACCGCATACTCGATCGTCCATGCCAGATACATGGAACCCCAGACAAACAAGCCAATCTACCAACAGAGATTGTTGGGTTTTTAAACAGGCTGGCAAGTTAAATGCCAAGAACAAGGAAAAGGGATCACAAAGCGAAGACGAGGACGAAGAGCCCCGGCAACCGAACACTGGGGGGCAGAAGAAATTTCCCCCTCAATTCAAAATGGTGAACATGATATACACCACACACATCCCAAAAAGGGAGCGCAAGCGAGCACTCAGGGACGTCTACGCGGTAGAGCCATTTGCCCCAAAATTCAATCTGTGGTCGTCATTCCCGATCACCTTCGATCATCGAGATCATCCAACTAGTATCCGCCATGGCTGTTCGGCCGCACTGGTCCTCGACCCAATCATCGACGGATTTCACCTAACACGAGTCCTAATGGACGGGGGTGGCAGCCTCAACCTGCTCTATCAGAATACGGCGCGCAAAATGGGCATTAATCCCTCACGAATCAAGCCCACAAAGACTACCTTTAAAGGAGTCATACCAGGCGTAGAGGCCCGTTGTACGGGCTCAATCATGCTGGAAGTGGTCTTCGGCTCTCCGCACAACTTCCGAAGCAAAGAGTTAATCTTCGATATCGTCCCCTTCTGCAGTGGCTACCACGCACTGCTCGGACGAACTGCGTTTGCTAGATTCAATGCAGTGCCACACTATGCTTATCTCAAGCTCAAGATGCTCGGTCCACGCGGCATCATAACAGTCAATGGAAACACTGAACACTCCCTCCGAATAGAGGAGCACACAGCTGCTTTAGCAGCAGAGGTACAGAGCGGCCTTCTCAAGCAGAGCCGTAATCTGGCTGCTGAGCCCCTGGACATCACTAAGAGGGTCCGGACCACACTGCAATAGGACGGTTCGGCTCGTCAAGAGCTCGATTAGCAATTCGGCCTCCGTCCCAGTCCTGATGAGGCAGCGGCATCCGCACCACGCGTGCATAATTACGCACTCAAAATCCCATGGGCATCGATGGAGGCACAGCTAGCTTGTAGTTCGACTACACCGATCCCGGACCCACAGGTATCTTTACTATTTCCTTTTTTCTTTCTTACTTTTTCTTTCAGGTATCTTTATATAGGCCTCGTTCGATGGCCTGATTACCGGTCCTGTCAAAGGACAAGTACACTAGATTGGCACAGAGCACAGGCATAGAGGGGAAGCCCTAGAGGACAATCCAACGACCACTCTACCTGTTTTTCTGTACCCAAATGCAGCTCTCCTTTGGTTCTGGCATGTTAAATAGCCGGTTGCTTATCACATTATTTGTATAAATGCGCTTTGACGCATTAACCCAACTATAATGGAAACAGTTTACGGCCAAGTCAAGGGGCCCCAGATACTACCTCTGCTCTTTTTCTGTTTCCCTTTGCTATTAATTACTTATATTCTCGCACCCGTGCACTTTGGCACGTTCCATATTCGCCAGGGGCTCCCTGTCGCCCCATAACACGGCAACAAAGTCCGAACACTTCTTATAGATAAGTTCGGCAACCCCGAATTTAGCATTATATGCATTGGCTCCGAATCATGTCTTTGGTCAATAGTTGGGTTGCCCGGCTCCTGTGCTTGCTACCCTACGTTCCGCTACATCGGCTAGGGTAGTAAAGGGAGAACTACTGCGATTGTGCCCTGGTCTAAACTGGATGAGCACCTCAGTAAAGAAAGCCGAAAACTAACTGTCATGATGCGGCGAGAGCCGGTCAGCTGTTTGGAGGTTACAAATCGTTGGACCGCATTTCGCGAAGGATCCGTACTTCCCGATCAGACGCTAACAGCACTCTGGTTCGTATACCAGGGGCTGCGCCTATGTTTTATTATAAAACTCCTATGGCTAAGTGAGGGCGTTTAAGCCGCATAGTCTGATTGCCTGGTTCGTTGCGCTAAACAACTCCTTCAAGGACCATAAAATTGGATCAAGATTGTTTAGATTCCATCCCGAACACCTCCGTACTACCTACTTTAGGGCAGAAGCCGACGACTGGCCAACCCTCAGATTCCATACAACACGGCCGCACAGGAAGAAACAATCAAAACATAACAAACATTATATTACAAACCGGATTTGTTTTCATCATACAAGGCAAAGACAAAAACGAATGTATTCATTCGAAAATAATGTCCTGCCCGCACTGCGCTGCTGCAAGTCGAGATCCCTCCAGGACATCCGCAAAATATCGCTCAGGTGTGCGGTGCTCCTTGCCCTCCGGCGGCCCCTTGGCCACCTCGACGGCGTCCATCTTCGCCCACCACATCTTGCAATGAGCGAAGGCCATGCGGGCACCTTCGATACAGACTGATCGCTTGACGATGTCTAGCCGCGGACAAGCCTCCATCACCCGCTTCACGAGGCCAAAATAACTGCTAGGTATAGCTTCGGCTGGCCACACCCAGATTATTAAATCCTTCATGGCCAGTTCGGCCACCCTGTGCAGCTCGACCAACTGTTTCAGTTGATCGGCAAAGGGCACCGGATGTTCTGGCACAGTATACTGCGACCAGAATAGCTTCTCCGTGGAATTCCCTTCTCCGTCTCAGAAGAACTCCACAGCATCGGACACGCTGTGTGGTAGATCCGCAAAAGCCCCTGGGCAACTCCGAATCCGGGTTAGTAAAAGGTACTTCTTCTCCGCACACTTGCTTTGCATGTTAAAAGCCTTACCCGCTGCGATCTTCTTGGCCTCCTGGATCTCCTAGAGAGCGCCCCGGGCCTCATTCTGTGCGGCCTCCGTGCTCTGGCAAGCCTTGGTAAGTTTGGTTTCTCGAGCCGACGCTTCGCGCTCCAAAGCCTCACACTTCTTCACCGCGTCCTGGAGCTCCTGCTGGATCTCGTCGACCCGGACCTTCAGCTTCTTACGGGCGGCTTGCTACTGGACAGCCTTCCCCTCGGCTTCGTTCAAGGCATTTTTTAGGGCCTCGACCTCGGTCGCCGCCCCTACATATATTATGACACTCCGGTCAATACTCACCACTTACTCTTTCCGAATACACAGCAAGTCGTTACTCACCTTGCTTCTCGTGGAGCTGAATCTTCACCTCGCCGAGCTCGTTCTCGGTCCGCTCCAACCTCTGCTTCAGTTCAGAGATTTCGGCAGCATGTGAGGTCTCGGCCAACAGCGACGCCTGCTCATTCATAAATATCAAATTAGTCTCCTGCAAAAGGTTGATCCTCTGTCCGGCCTTTCTTTCCAAATGCCGAACAGTGTCTCAAGGGCTACTGTCTGCATGGGATTGTTCTCTTTCTACGTGACTTACCTCAAAACCCATCAACAGATTGTTGCAGGCCTCGTTTAGTTCACTCTTGACGGACTGAACCTTCTCGATCACCGTACCCATGAGGACACGGTGCTCGTCCACAATGGAGGCGCCTTGTAGCGCTTCCATCAGGTTATCCGGTGCCCCTGGTTGGACAGGGGCCACCGGTGGAATTGGCGCACCCCCCCTCCTTTGAAGGAAGGTGCCCGGCGGATTCCGGGGCCGTATCGGTCCCCAGAATCGTATTTGGCTGAGGACCGAACTGAACACGTCCCTCCTCGCCAGTCTCCATGGGGATTTGCTCCCCCATGTGCCCTGCAGCGGAGGTCTCACCTTGTGGTGCCTCCTGGACAGCGTCCTGGGCCCCTCCCCGGCTTGGAGCGGTCCTCCGGGACAACACTTTGATGTCGTCCTTGGCCTCAGGGGAATAAGCGGGCGGCGGCGACATACTGGCCATTTCCGTCGGATCCAACGAACCTCCAGATGAGGATCGCTGGATGCTGCCGCGGGCCGGACTGCAATGGCACAATTAACCATGTCAAAACAATAAAGAGGAGAGGCCGGGTACACTTGTGTACGTGAGTCATAGTACTTACGATGCGGCCCGAGGCTTAGTGCGGAGGCGTCGCTCCGGACTGCTGTCAACGTCCCACGTGGTGTTGACTGCAGGGGCGCCCTTCCCCTTCTTGGGCGTTCCCGCCTCCAGATTCGTGCAGGCCCCCCTCTTCTTCTTTCCCTCCTTAGGGGGAGGGTTCTTCTCCTCCTCCTCCTCCTCTTCCTCGTCGTCATCCTCAGGGACGGAGGAATGGGTTTCTTCGTCTGAAGCGCCCGTGCAACGGGGGCCACTTTTGGTCCCCTTGGCCTTCTTCTTGGCCTTCTTCTCTGGCGCCTTATATGGCGCCGGCACCAGCATCTTCGCCAGATGCGGGATGACCGGTTCTTCAGGCAACGGAGCCGGACACCGGATCCGCTTCGCCCTCTCCATCCAATCCTGAAAAAGCAATGATAAAAACTCAGACATCATCCTCGAAACAAACAAGTAGGGGATACACCAAAAATAACATACCTCGCTGGCGAGGTGTTTAAAATCGTGCCCACGGTCTGAATCTATGGCCGGCGGTTTCTCGTTCTCCTTAAAGAGCAATTTCCAGGCGCCTTCGTGAGTGGTTTCAAAGAGCCTCTCCAGGGTCTGGTGCTTCTTCGGATTAAATTCCCACAGAGGGCGACTTCTGCGCTGGCACGGGAGGATCCGGCGAACCAGCATCACCTGGATTACATCGACAAGCTTGACGTTCTTGACTATCATACTTTGAACGCGCGTCTACAGCGCTATCAGCTCATCGGGCGAACACCAATTCGGACTCTTATCGACCCAGGGGGTGAGTCGCATGGGAGCACTGGAGCTGAATTCGGCAGCTGCGGCCCAGGTGGTACCGCGGGGTTCTATAATGTAGAACCATTGTTTCTACTACTCCTTTACTGTCTCCACGAAAGTGCCTTTCGGCCAGGAGACATTGGACAACTTACTCACCATGGCTCCCCCGCACTCCGCGTGCTGGCCATCCACCACCTTCGGCTTCACATTGAAGACTTTGAGCCATAGCCCGAAGTGGGGTTGGATGCGGAGGAAGGCCTCACACATGACGATAAATGCCGAGATGTTGAGGAAGGAGTTCGGCGACAGATCGTGGAAATCTATCCCGTAATAATACATCAGCCCGCGGATGAAAGGGTGGAGTGGGAACCCCAGTCCGCGGAAGAAATGAGGGATAAATACCACCCTCTCGTTGGGCTCCGGCGTGGGACGACTTGTCCCTCGGCCGGCAGACGGTGGGCGATTTCCTTCGCCAAGTATCCGGTCGTCCGAAGCTCAGTAATGTCCTCCTCCTTGACGGAGGAGACCATCCACTTGCCCTGACCTCCGGATCCGGACATGGTTGAGTGCTAGCTTGAGTGGAAAGGAGATGAGAACTTGGGCGCTGGAGCTCGAGATTGGAAGGGCGGAGATAGAGAGAAGGCGTGGGAGAGGAAGAGGGAATCCTTATCCCCTTATAAAGGCAGTAAATATCGAGCGCCTCCCCACTCGCCTTAGAATTCGCCTATTTCCAAGGGCTGTATAAACGGCGCGGTTGGATTACCCATGCCCGCATTGATGAGAATCCCATTATAAGGGGGCACAATCTCTGCTTCGACAAGACGTGCCAATGGCAACCGCGTCTCGGGACGTGGAGCGTCGGACACGACCGGTCGGACGTGATGTCATGCTACCAAAATTTGTCAGCGGATTGGACTCGTGCAAGATTATATTCTCTCTGTGGTTGTGTATGGTGTGTGTGACAGGTCCGGATACTAGCATCGCGTCCGAAGACTATCTTGGAGTTCGGATAGAAGGGAACCCGCCTTGCAATGCCGAAGACAATCTGCGCGCCGGACTCCTCGTCATTGAAGCCAGGTTCAGGGGCTACTGAGGGAGTCCTGGACTAAGGGGTCCTCGGGCATCCGGCCTGTTAGCCATGGGCCAGACGAATGGGCTGTGAAGACATGAAGGCCGAAGATTGTACCCATGTCTGGATTGGACTCTCCTTGGTGTGGAAGGCAAGGTTGGCGATCAACTATGAAGATTCCTTCCTATGTAACCCTAGATCCCCCCGGTGTCTATATAAACCGGAGGGGGTAGTCCGGAAAGGATATACTCATTACCATAGTCATACAGGCTAGACTTCTAGGGTTTAGCCATTACGATCTCGTGGTAGACCAACTCTTGTAATATTCATATTCATCAAGATCAATCAAGCAGGAAGTAGGCTATTACCTCCATAGAAAGGGCCCGAACCCGGGTAAACGTTGTGTCCCCTGTTTCCTGTAACCATCGATCCTAGACGCACAGTTCGGGACCCCCTACCCGAGATCCGCCGGTTTTGACACCGACATCAAGATTGTGTTTTTGTGTTTTAATTAATGTTTGTGCCAAGCAAAGCCTTTAGGATCTTCTTGGGTGATAGTTGTTTCGATCTTGCTGAAAAACAGAAACTTACACGCTCACGAAAATAATTTTCATTTTTAACAGAAGCGTGATGAAATGCCAATTCTTTTTGCAGAAGATTAATGTACAAATTGCTCAGGTTGTCCTAATTTTTCAGAATTTTTGGAGTTTCATAAGTATTCGGAATATCCAGATTGCTACAGACTGTTCAGTTTTTGACAGATTCTGTTTTCTTTGCGTTGTGTGCTTGTTTTGATGATTCTATGGTTTTCTTTCAAGAGTTTTTGCCATAGAAAAGTTGGAATATAGTAGATACAATGCAAGAATAAAATATGAATGGGTTGCAACAGTACTTACAGTAGTGATTTGCTTTCTTATACTAACGGATCTCACGAAGGTTTTGTTGAGTTTTGTGTGATTGAAGTTTTCAAGTTTTGGGTGATATTACGATGGATGAAGGAATAAGGAGTAAGAAGAGCCTAAGCTTCGGGATGCCCATGGCATCCCAAGCCATTATCCAAAGAGAAGCAAGTAACTAAGCTTGGGGATGCCCGAGTGGCATCCCCTCTTTCTTCATCGGTATTTTACTTGAAACTATATCTTTATTCATCACATATTATGAGTTTTGCTTGGAGCGTCTTGTATGATATGAGTCTTTGCTTGTTTTGCTTTTTGTTTTAAGTCTTGAATCCTTGCTGGACACACCTATTTGAGAGAGCCAAAATTATGCCATGACTTGTTAGAATGGCTCTCTATGCTTCACTTAAATTTTTATGAGCTATGGAATTGCTCTAGTGCTTCACTTATATCTTTTTTAGCACGGTGTGCTTTAGTATTTCATAAGAAATGCACTTGCTTCACTTAGATTTATTTGAGAGTTAGTGATTTTTTTAATAAATTCTCTCTTGCTTCACTTAAATTAATTTGAGAGAAAGAAATATTATGCTCATGATCTTCACTTATATTTGTTTGAGCTTATCGGAAGCAACACATGAAAATTAGTTCCAAAGTGATAGATATCCAAGAAGGATATAATAAAAAATCATGAAGATCATTGGACAAAATAAACTTGATTCCTTGTAATAGTTTTGAGATATGATGATGTGATATGTGAGTCATGTTGATGAGTAATTATGCTTTAGTAAGAATATTGGTGTTAAGGTTTGTGATTCCCTATGCAAGCACGGAAGTCAATAGTTGTGCAATGAAATTACATCCTACTTGTGGTGCATTATTCGGTGTTAATTATGCTCAATGCTCGCTTATGAGATTTTCGTTTCTTGGTTGGTCGCTTCTCAATATTTTGCTAGCCTTCATTTTGCACTAAGTATGATCACTACTTGTGCATCCAAAATTCTTTATACCAGTTTTGCCACATGAGTCCACCATACCTACCTATATGCGGTATTCTTTTGCCGTTCTAAGCAAATTTGTATGTGCCATCTCTAATTTTCAAAATAAGCTTCTCTTTTATGTGCTCGTACCGCCCATGAACCGGTAGGGGGTGGCTAATATATTTCCATGCTAGATATGTTATTCTCACGATGAGTGTTTATTCACTTGTCATTGCACGAGAGTAAGGCAAAGGTATTAGGGATGCCCAGTCCCAAAATGAAAAATGAATTTATTTTATATTATCAAATAATAAATTCCTTGAAAAGTGTTGGTATGGAAGGCACCCGTGGATACGGCTAGCCATGGAAAGTGAAAGTATGGGTGAAAAAGGAATAAACTTTAATTTCTGTTTGGGAATCGCCTATGATATATCTAGCATGAAAAGTATTGGGAACTATTCGATCGTTCCCGTTGACAGGAAAAGCATGCCTCCCAAAATGTTTTTATCTCTATGTTTTTCGCTTTGAGCTCTGGCACCTCTACAAATTCCTACTTCCCTCCGCGAAGGGCCTTTCTTTTACTTTATGCAATTTTTATTTTTAATTTGAGTCTCCAGCTTCTCTTATAATGCACCAACTAGGGGGCACTATGATCGTACTTGAGCATTGGTGTAGCTAATATGCGAGTGTGTTTCATGAATGGATCAATGATTGAGCATGATGGGCTAGGGATAACTTATTTTAGCGTTGATATTTTGAAAGACATGGTTTCTTGTTGGTATGCTTGAGTATTTAAGTCCACATGTTGAAACTAGACTATTTCTTTGAACCATATAAAAGTCCAAATGTCCATGCTACAAAGAAAGGATATGAGATGACATGTTAGGCAGCATTCCACATCAAAACATTTGTTTTTATCATTTACCTACTCGACATCCCCAAGCTTAATTCCTACTCATCCTCGAGTAGTTAAATGATAAAAGAAATAATTTATGAAGTGTGAATGCTAGCAAAGTGCACAAGTTTGATCAATGACAATTTCAATCACTTTTCCTAGCATCATAATAACAATTCTTTCTTATAAAACTTCTCATATTAAATTAGCAACCAATTCACATGTTAAGGTTTAAACAATGAATTCTCTTGAAACTCAACAACCTATGTTCTCAGTCACCAAGCAATTGCAATTCAACTTATTCAACAGAGTTTAAGTAAGAGCTCCACATACTCAACATCATATAGTCTTCTATGATTGCTAACACTCACCGCATACACATGAGCAAAAAGTTTCAACCGAACACATAGAAAGATAGGGGCTTATAATTTCGCCTCCCAACGTATTCACCTCAAGGGTGATGTCAACAATAATAACTCATGCTACGCATATCCAACTAGATATATGTGCCTAGATCTTTCCTCACCACATGATGCTTGCCAAAAGAGAAAAATAAAAAGGAATAGAGAGAAAAACTTTGACTCTTGCATGAAAGTAAATACATAAAAGTAAAAAGTAGGCCCTTCGCAGAGGGAAGCAGAGGTTGCCATGCACTTTTTGTTTGTATGCTCAATCCCTTAGTGCAAAAGAACGTCACGTTATATTGCCCCTTATGATAGTAACCTTTATTATGCAGTATGTCGCTTTTTATTCTTTGCCATCACAAGTTCGTACAACGCTCAATTTTCTCTTACACTAAATTATCTAACACTTTTAGAAGCAATTTTTATTGCCTTATTGCACCGATGACAACTTACTTGAAGGATCTTGCTCAATCCTTAGGTAGGTATGGTGGACTCTTGAAAATAAAATTTGGGTTTAAGGGTTTTTGGATGCACAAGTAGTATCTCTACTTGGTGCGGAATTTTTGGCTAGTAAGGATGGGGGGCAAGCACCACATGTTGAAGGATCTATCACAATATAACTTCTATGTGAATATGAACAAACATAAACCATTACGTTGTCTTCCTTGTCCAACGTCAACAATTTTGGCATATAATATTTTGATGGGGGCTCACAATCACAAAAGATTTTCAAGATAGTGTATTTGAATGTGAAAGTTCTCTTTCTTATAGTAATCATGCATGAATTTCTTGTATGACCAATATTGTGATTGTCGAACTTCAAAAGATTTCACTTTCTAAACCCAATGTGAAGGTACCACTAGGCATGATATGAACATATGGAGCACATATAATTTCAACTTTAGGATATTCAATTCATTCAACAATTTACTCATAGAATATAAGTGAAGCACGAGAGTAAATAAGCAATCTTGCCTCCGTCACTGACCCCACATACACCTCCTAAGAGAGAAATGTCATCGAGGGTTCAACAAACTGTCATGGTCATCACATCTACCCGGGAAAACAACCTCTATTTCACTTTGGACCACCAAGCAAGAGTCCTCGCCATGAAGAGGTCCTCACCATGAAGAGGCACTTGGCACTTGGCATATTTCCCGCAAAAAAAAAAATTTGACGCACTTGGCATATGCCAATGGACCAAATGCGTCGAGGATTAGACATCTCCGACTTTGAGAGCGAGTCTCCCAAAAGAAAGAAAAGTACTCCCTCTGTACTGTAATATATGTCGCTTAGAGGGAGTACCTTGCATCCACCAAGCCCAACATGGCCATCGGAGATTACCGGACAACGAACCTGCCCCTCTGCATGTGGCACAGTGAAATTCGCTGAATACTGAGTGTGTCAACTAACATGTTCCAAGTTGTTCATTAGCTGTTGGGGCCGAAAGGTTCAGTGAGTTTTCTACTGTGTCGTTCCATAATTAACCGACTGCTTTCTCAAAAACTAACTACAAGATGACACGTGCATAACAACAAAACAGAATTTCTGGTGAGCATGAACATTATGAATTGGAGGAAAATAAGCTCATTTCCAAAAGGAGTTGTCTAACTACAGTGGCTTGCTAATTTGTTTCGGGGATTGCAGCATTTTCATGATAAAATCGGGAATTCAGATACTCCCTCCATTCCTTTATATAAGGCCCCAAACTCAAATTACAGGTACCAAGGTAAAATTTAATAACTGATTTGCAAGTTAATTTTTCTTTTCGTTATCCGGGATCATTATTACGTTCGCATGCATGCAAGCAAGAAATGAGAAGAATGTAGCACAGTGTCATTATGACTACGTGCATGCAAGTATTAAACAAATTGATAGTACGAGGAAACATCATTAATTTTTGTTTCGATTACTATTAGTGGCCTTATATAGATGCAAAATGTATTTTTCATAGTGGCCTTGTAGTAGTATAAGACAGGACACCAGCTCTTGTAATTGCACATAATGATGAAGCTGAAATGGGGGTAGAATAATAATACCATGCCCAACTCAGATATATTTATACTAGAGCTGCGGTAACCAAATTCCAAATGGTAAATCTGATTAATCAGCTTGACGAATTAAGACTTAATTCCATCCATGCAAGCAGCAGTGCCTACTTTTACAGAAACCGCTGACAAAACGTTGGTGTTCCATTAGAGCAGCCAAAATAGATCATTCACAAAGATGAACGAGATTTGCTAACCCCCAAAACTGACGGATGAAAGAAGGCCGCCTGCTTCAAGAACCCATATAGAACAGCAGCAGGAGGGTTTTGTCAGGCTACAGGAACAACGCATATACACCTAGAAATCGCTACAAACTGCCCACACGAGACCAGAGAATCAGGGAGGCCGCTCTTGAGCCAGCGCGCAACCAAACATCGATGTGCGCATGGTGGCCGTTTTTTGACCTCCCGCGCCAGAGCAGAGCATCTTTGAGTGTGAGATTCAGAGAGGGCGTCGATTCCATGAAGTCTGAAGACGACGGTGTTCCTCCGCTTCCAAAATTACCAGCAGCAGAGGAGGATAAAGGCCGTCGGCGGTGCCTCGCCAACAGCCGCGGAAGCGTCGATCGAGGAGATGAAGCTCGCGGACGGAGGCGCCGGCGATGGGGAGTTGCAGGTGGGCAAACGGGCACTTGAAGACGAGGTGATCGGCAGTCTCAAGCGCAGGGCACACACGGCAATCCTCACTGACCTCAGTCTAGAAGCTTCAACATAGTGATGGCACGAGCCCATTATCGTCCTCGGCCACGGCCACGGGCACGACCACGCCCACGCCCACGCCCACGTCGCCCTCGGCCTCGGCCTCGCCCTTGTGCATCTTCATCCTCGGAGTCCTCGGAGTCAGGCTCCCCAGGCAATGGAAATCTGTCAATAAAATTAGGTTGATTCTGTACAGGAGGACTAACCAACTGACTGAAAAGGATCTCATTGTAGAGGATAAGCATCAGTTCTCCTTGGGGTCCAATAACATCATCCCTGTTATGAAAATCGCAATCCACCAAAAGATCAAACAGGCTATCATCACCAACTCCATCATTGGCTCGGCAGCTCAAAGTGAAATTGGACATCTTCTGATATTTCCCAATACGCGACCACAGGGTGTCATCTAGTTTTTCATCCTCCAAACCATACTCCAACGCCCGTTTGTCCACCATAATCTTCACTGACCTCAGTCTAGTTGCCTCGCAGAATAGTATAACTGATCTAAAGAGAACTCTGATCAGCTCCGCATCAGTCGCCACCGGATATGAGAGCACAAAGAAGATATCCTCTAGGACTGTGTCTAAGCCTCCTGGTATGGTAGTTGTCTTGTCGTGCCTTGTTTCTATGTTCAGAGATGTGTAATCCTCCTCGGCCATGTATTGTGGCATGGAATTCCCCTCTTTTTTGAAATGAAACCACTGACTCCATACACCAGCTATCAGGCGACGAATTGCCACCAAATATCCGTTTGTGTCACATATCAAGAACTCAACACATGTTCCGGGAACCGCTGAATTGTTTAGTCTTATGATATGGAAGCTTGGACCGCCTATTGGGTGATTCGGCGGAGTGACTGGACGACCCTCATAGGTTGCTGGTGCATTTCTGAGCTCCCGTAGCTTTTTCCGTATCATTGCTAGGTTTTAGTCAGCAACCGCATTAGCAACATCAATCTCAAGGACTGGTACATCCGCCAAACTCCCTTGATAAATAGCATAAAACTACCACTTTTCATGCTAGGGTTTCAAAAAACCATCACTTTTTTGTTCGTGACTGATACCTACCACTTTTCTCGTCGGCTGTCTCAAAAAACCCAAATCGCCCGTTGCTAGCGTTTTAAACCGTTTTCTGACGGTCCGGGCCCGCCTGTCAGGCCACGTCATCGCCGCGCGTGACGGAGAGGCCGGTAACGGCCGTTACTCGGACCGACCGGTGCGGTCGGACCGCACCCGCTCGTGCGCTCATTAAGTGGTCTCCCTCCCTCTCACTGTGCTCCCCTGCCCGCACTCATTCCTCTGCTCTCACTCTCACTCTCTCGCTCCTCTCCTCTCTTCTCTTCGACGCCGGCAGCTACTTGCGCTGTGGAAGCTCCACCGCCGCCATGCCTTCCTGGAATGACGGGGATACAAGCTCAGAGGATGAGTGCGACATCACAGACATGGCTCTTTGGGTAAGTTTTTCGATCTGCTGAGCTAGGGTTAGGGTTCATCTAGGAGCTAGATTAGGTTAGTGTTCATCTTGGTGAGCTAGGGTAAGCTTTGGTTACTGTTATTTAGTACGCAGGGTTATGGTTGCTGTTTGAGCTATGTTTATGTATGCTTGAAAACTAGGGTTTGGGTTAGGGTTCTTGCTGGATTGGGGAATTAATTTGTGATCTATGTCTGGTTCTGTGAGCTAAGGTGATTTTGTTGATATGTTCATGCAGGAGACCCCTGACACCACCGTGGAGCCTCTTTTCTGTGGCCAGCTGGAGCTTTCCGAACCCACCTGCATGATGCACCACATGAGGCCAATTAAGTGTGTGGCATTTGAAGGAACCTTAACTGGAAGGCGTTTCTATGGTTGTCCAGTGCAGCAGGTATAGTACCTTAATTGGAATCATTTTCTTCTGAACCCACACATGTATTTACAAGGATGACAAGTTGCTGTTCTGAACCCACACAGTATTATGTTGACAAGTTGCTCTTCTGAACCTACACTGTATTATTTAGGATGAACTGCAATATGCCTTGTATTAAGGTATTGAGGGATATGGTTACTATCAAAAATGCTTATGTATAGGAAGCATATATCTGTGAATGTACTTGTACAAGCAGGTTGGGTTTCAGTTATAGTTTGAGTTATATTAAACAACATATTCAGTTTACTTAAGCCTCACCTTTAGTTTCTTAGTCTGATATGATTTGTTGTTATGAATTTGAGTGCACTTAGTGATGTATATTTCAATTTCCAAATGCAGAGTGAAGGTGTTAACTGTGGTGTTACTGAGTGGGTTAACAAGCCCTGGCATCCAATTCTTCAGAATTGCTTGTCCAGGTTGTGGGACATGTACCATGAACAGAATTGTGGCAGGGTAGTTGATAAGCAGAAGTATGAGAAGCATTTGGCCAAGCTTAAGACTGAAAATGACAAGCTGTGCATTGAGTACACAAAGCTTGTCCAAGATGTATCCAAGATGTTTGATTGGCAGGATGGTAGGGTAGGCCACATGGATAACCAGAAGGCAGTTGAGGAGGAAGAATTTGAGAAGAAGAAGAAAGAGGTAGAAGAGAGAGCTAGGTTGGAGGTTCAGATGGAGAAGCTCAAACTTGCCAAGGAACAAAGGTGCATTTTACAGAGTCAAGCTGACATTATCAAGAATACCAGGAAGGCAAAGAAGGAGGTTGAACAGGAGAGAGATTTTCTTAAGATAGAGAAGGCCAAGCTTGAGCATGTGGTGAATGAGCTACTGAGTGATGGGCATTCAAGCAAAGAGAAACTTGAGAAAATCAAGGCCATCCTTGATTCATGAAGTGTGTTCTGCAGATGGTGAAGTACATCCAAGGCCTTTATAAGTATGTGGCCTAACAATCTGATGTGAAGATATGGGGTGTACATTTTGGGAAATGTGAAGCTAATCTAGTCTATGTCTATGCCAATGTTAAGAACTGTAGTTATGCTGCTAGAACCTTTAATGCTAAGTTATGAACTAAGTTGTAATGACTGTTCTGCCTGTATTTGAACCTCTTCTGCTATGTTATGGAGTCAGTGATAAGCACTGCTGGAGTATGCTATGTGTTTTTTTATGTTTAAAAGGTAGTTATGTTTATTAGTGCTTTGTACCTGGGCTTTGTGGCCCAGTTATATTTACAAACCTAGGCCTACTCCACCCACCCTCCACTGCTCATAAATAGCCTACTCCACCCACCCTCCTCCCTCCAGAACACAGCCGCCACACCCCACCTCTAGAAACCCTAGATGGATCCAGAGCTTGGGGAGGTGACAGATGAGGAAGAGGAGGCAGTGCAGGCAATGGATGTGAGGAGGCGAAGGGCTCGCCCTGCAGTGCAGGCAGTGGAGTGAGAGCTGGAGTTCAAGAGGAGGCTGGCAGAGAAGATCTTGGAGAAGTGCAACTCAGATGAGTTCACAGTTCTTGTCCCTGGTGGCAGGCGCAAGAGCTCAGGGAAGATCATCAGGTGGGCTAGGAGACAGGCAGTACTCGCTCCTCACCCTTCTACCAGAGCAAAGTGGTGTCGTTTCTTCGATCGTTACGATTGAGAGTTGTTGCTAGTAGTTTTTTTAAGTATGAATGAGAGTCTGAGCTATGTATCCCTTCCATTTCTGTACAACTCTTTGTATGAAAGAATGTTTGGATGGTGGAATCTATGAATGTTTGAATAAATGAATCAATGTTTGCATCAGTGTTGTCTGAATCTACCCAGAAGTCACAAACACTCAGGTTTCATAATGCAACCACTTAGGTTTCAGCAAGCAAATACATAGGTTTCATAAATGCAAGCACTCAGGTTTCAGGAAGCAAATACATAGGTTTCATAATGCTAACACTCAAGTTTCAGCAAGCAAATACATAGGTTTAAGAATGCAAACACTTAGGTTTCAGCACTCATACAACAAGACAACTTTCTCAAATGTTGGAATCTTCAGTAGTTACCACTAGCTGTGAAATATGCCTTCCACTTTCCAGTTGGCTTCCTAACCCTCTTGGACCCAATCTCCATCTCAGAGTTGGCAGCTTGCCTTGGAGCATTGAAAACTGTGTACCCTCTGCTACTGTTGATGCTCTGGTGTTCTTTGCTGGAGAAGCAATGGATGACCTTGTGTTCTTGGCTGGTGAAGATGTGCTAGGAGCCCCTGTCTTCTTGGTTGCTTTGGTCTTCTTGGCAGGTCCTGATGTGGCAGGTGCTGGAGTAGCAGAAGCAGCTCCCTTGTTCCTCTTTGCTGGTCCTGGAGTAGTTGTGGCTGTTGCGGGCCTCTTCCTAGCTATGGCTGGTGCTGATGTGGCATGTGCTGGAGTAGCAGAAGCAGCTCCCTTGTTTTGCTGGTCCTGGAGTAGTTGTGGCTGTTGCAGGCCTCTTCCTAGCTATGGCTGGTGCTGATGGTGGTGGTGGGGGTGGGGGTGCAACCACACCTGTAGAAGCTCTGGTAGATGAAAAGTAGTCTGACCTATTCTCCTGCACATTTAACAAAGCAAATTATAATTAAACCACCTAGCCTATGAAACAGAAGTTTCTTTATTAATAAGTATACCTGGTGATTATTCTTTCTCATCTGCAGTTTGGGTTTCAGTGGAACACCACATGTGATATATATATATATGTGACCTTGCATATTGCAATTGCTACAGGTCACTGTCCCAATTCTTGATGTATCCTTCTTGGCAGGCACCTCAAAATGTCCTTTCCTCCTAGCTGTCTGCTTTTTACCCTTCTTTTCTTTGAATACCGGAGGAGATATGTCATCCCCCATGGTGTGTGGCCAACAATCAGGGCCTGGAATAGGGTATATAATCTGCTTGTAGGTTTCACAGTAGAGGGGCTTCTTGAAGAACTCATGGACAAAATCCTCAAGGTGTAGCTTCACCTTCTGCATTGCTGCTATAGCATGACTACATGGAACAGCTGTGATATCCCACCTCCTGCAGTCACAAGTCCAGTTGTTTAGGTTTACACAGTAGGTCTTGTCTGAACTACTTGTAACTTGCCAAATGCCTGGTCCAGCCATATATGCATCACAATATTTTGCCCACTTCTTGGCCTCCTCCAATATCTCAGAGTAAGTGGGTGTGATATCCCACCTACATGTCTCTGTCTTCTCCCTAATCTTCTGAAACTTGATCATGAGTTTTGTCCTAATTCCTTCAAGCATTGTCCTTATGGGCTTGTTCCTAACATCCAGAATAATCCTATTGAAAACTTCACTAAGATTGTTTACAACAAGGTCTGTCTTGCATATAGTATCCATTCTATGCCTGGCCCAAGTATGGACTGGTATGTTGGACAACCACTTCCATGCCTCCTCACTCTCCTTCTTCAATGCTTCCATGCCCAGATCATGCCCATGCTTAGTGAAAGAATATGCAGCCTGGTCTAGATGTTTTTTCAATTCATCCCCTCTAAACCCAGCTGATTGGAAGTTGGCATATATGTGTCTTAAACAAAATCTTTGAGGGGAATCAGGAAATACATCCTCTATTGCATTGAGCAGACCCTGTTCATTGATTTTGTATTAATAACTAGTGAAGTAAGTAGAGAAAGGAAAAGCAGTACATAGTGCAAGAAAAAGCAGTACATAGTGAAAGGAAAAGCAGTTAAATCATGAAGAGTAGTTGTACCTTTTGCCTGTCTGACATAATTGTGTAGGGCCCAAACTTGTTGCCACTACCAATTACTGTCCTTAACTATGTAAGAAACCAAGTCCAACTATCTGTCTCCTCCTTGTCAACAACACCAAATGCAATAGGAAAGATGTTGTTGTTGCCATCCCTCCCTGTTGCTGCCAGGATTTGCTGCCCAGTGCTTAGTTTGATGAAGCATCCATCAAGACCTGCATTTTAAGCCATTAGTAAGCAGCAACATGTAATGCAATCCCTATTTAAGCACTATACAGACTAGATTTACCTATGAAAGGCCTGCAACCATTTAGGAACCCCTCCTTACAAGCAAACAGACAATAAAACATGTAATGAAACCTTGGGGTAGGTGCTGGGTGGAGTTCAAATTCCTTTGTTGTCACAACACACCTACTACCAGGGTTTGTGTCCAAAACACACTGCAGATAGTCTCTTAACCTGTAGTATTGTGTCTTGTGATCCCCTTGCACAACATCAACTGCTTTCCTCCTTGCCCTGTAGGCCAAACTTTTTGGAACATGTACTCCAAATTTCTTTTTTGTATAACTCAGTATAGTCTCAACACCTGCACCAGGATTGGATCTTACAGTATCCTCAACAGCCTTTGCAACCCACTTCATGGTAACCTTTGTGTTCTCTCCACTTGCTCCACGGGTGTGATCAAGATTCATCTTCTTGATGCTAAAGGTTGACTCATGGGCAATCTTAGAAGCAGTAATATAAAAATCACAACCATGCTTTCTATCTGAGCACCAGGCTATGATCCTACTTGGATCATTCCTATGGTACTCAAAGTTCCTAAGTGTCCTAACATGGTAGTTTCTCAATGCTTCTCTGAACTCTACCACATTCAGAAAGCACAAATGAATCCTAAATTGTTCATGTGCATCAGGCCTAGAGGAATCATACCATATTCTCTCCTTCTTCTTCTTCAATTGTCTCTTCCTGCCACAAGGCAACCTAGGTGCATCATCTTCTTCATCAGAAATGCCTTCATCACCTGGAAAGCAGAACTCATCAGCTTCTGGCACGAAATCTTCAAACTTTATGTGATCTGGCTCACTGTGTGATCTGCTTGTTGGGCCTTGTTTCCTCACAGGTATCTTCTGTGCCACAGTTTTCACATGATCTGAAGCTTCTTCTTCATCATCTTCTTCAGAACCATTTGGCTCCTGCCAAAACTCTGAGGGTTCAGAAGCACCCCCAAAATAATGCTCAGCCATCTCTTCCTCTTCCCTGTAGTGCTGACTTGTTCCTTCACCACCTTCATCTTCTCCCCTAGCCCAAGACTTGTATGAAATTTTCTTCCCTCTGTAATCACCCCTGAAAAACTCAAAATCTGAAGAGGATTTGTCCAACTCATCTTCATCTTGATCTTCATCTTCTACTTCAATGCCTTCAATTTCAACTGCCTCTTTTCCCTTGTTGAAATTACAACTCTGCTGTGTGTTAAAATATGGATCAACAGGCACAACTGGAGGCTGTGAAGAATTTGAGACAGGGTAAAGGACACCTTCTTGGGAAACACTATAAACAATGGGATCACCAACTTGACTCAGTGGAATCTGCTCTTCAAGCAAGGTGTGGTCCATGTTTGCATCTGCTGGATTTGGGTCACTAGCCTCTCTCACTGTTATGTTCAATACTTTCTTCTCAGCAAACAAATCTAGCATCTCCTCCACCTTCTCATCACTGTCCAAAACCTCAATCCCCTCCAGCCCCTTACCCTCATCCTTAACATATGACAGATAGGCATCCAACCCATAGCCCTCAAGTTCAATAAGTGCTAACAAAAACAGGTAATTCATTTCTGATAAGGAAAACTTCCTTTCCATGTTGTCTCTACCCTGAAAATGTAGCCTCAATTCCCATACTTCATCATCCAAACTATGCAAAAAAAGAAACAACACGTTCAGATTTCTTCAGATTTTCAAGTTAAAAAGTATGCAACAGTTTCACTTGCACAACATATCATCCAAACCTAAACCCTAATTCATATATTGAGTACAATGTATACATAATAATATACCAAAGAAACTAATTCATTAACAATATAAGAAACAAATCCTAACACTAGTTCATAAATAAACTAAGAAAAATAATTAAAACAATTCATAACTTACTCCACGCCACCAAATGAGGAGGCCCACTGGTGCCCGCCTTCTGGATCCGCGTGGATGCATTTGGCCACTGCCCTGGCCGCGCGGAACACCGGCGAGATCTGGACCTCCTGCGTCGGTGGCCCAGACGAGCGCTGGGTCGGGAAACTTGCGCTGCCTAGCCATTTGTTGACCTCGGAGTGAGCACCGCCCTCGCCGCTGGCTGTCGCCCCAAGCTCGCCGTCGTCCTTCTTCTTCGCCGCCGCCATCGTCGGGGGAGACAAAGAGCACGGGGGAAAGGAGGAGCGAGAGAGAGATGCTGCCGACAGAGAGAGCAAGGCAGCGAGCGAGCGGGTGCGGTCCGACCGCACCGGTCGGTCCGAGTAACGGCCGTTACCGGCCTCGCCGTCACGCGCGGCGCTGACGTGGCCTGACAGGCGGGCCCGGACCGTCAGAAAACGGTTTAAAACGCTAGCAACGGGCGATTTGGGTTTTTTGAGACAGCCGACGAAAAAAGTGGTAGGTATCAGTCACGAACAAAAAAATGGTGGTTTTTTGAAACCCTAGCACGAAAAGTGGTAGTTTTATGCTATTTACTCGTTTGTGTCACATGTTCCGGGAACCGCTAAATTGTTTAGTCTTATGATATGGAAGCTTGGACCGCCTATTGGGTGATTCGGCGGAGTGACTGGACGACCCTCATAGGTTGCTGGTGCATTTCTGAGCTCCCGTAGTTTTTTCCGTATCATTGCTAGGTTGTAGTCAGCAACCGCATTAGCAACATCAATCTCAAGGACTGGTACATCCGCCAAACTCCCTTGATATGGTGCATGGGGGAGCATCCTGCCTCACCTGACAAATTTAATGCCAGACATTAGCTAGACGACAGTATAAATACATGCATGATCTGACATTATTTAGAACATCAGTTGTATCAATGTCATCATACCATACAGTGCTGGTATTACAAGAATGCGAAGTGTCACTTAGAATTTAACAGTGCCATTTAAAGGACTACAAATCATGCTTACTAGTACAAAGCAAACAAAAATCTCAAAACAAAGCAGCAATCCCAGGCTGTCAGGCACGTATGCGCGATACGAGCATGTAGGAATCTGATTGTTTCAAGTGTTTCGTCGCGTGCGTGCGTACAGAAATCAATCAGCGAAAAAATTCAAGCATTTAATACTTGGATCCAGCGTGCCTGTTGCTCGGCAACCAGCGGCGGCATTGGGCTTTACATGGGGCTGCGGCGCGGCCGCGCGACGTGGACAGAGGCGGTGGCGCTGGTTGCGGGGCAGCTCCGAACCGTCGGCGTCGACAAGATGCGCAGGCGGGGCGGCCGCGCGGCGAGACGACTCCGGAGCGAGGACCAGACGCCTGCGAGTGGGCTCGGCACGACGCGACGGGCGCACGGCGCAGGGAGGTCGCGAAGGCCCCATGTCGAGGGGAAGGCGTCGGGCCACCCGCGGAGCCCGACGAGCGGGACGCAGAGAAGGCCCCTTGTCGAGGGTAAGGCGTCGGGTACCGTACCGGCGACGGCGCGAAGGGAGCGTGCGGGCCACTGGCGGAGCCCAGCGAGCGGGATGCGGAGGGGTGGCCGCCGGCCGAGCGCACCGCGTCCGCGAAGGAGCGGCGAGGCGAACCGTCCTAGCAAAGGGAGAGGGCTGTCGAAGATGCGGAGCCGGGGTGAGGGGTGGCCATGAGGGGAACGGCGGAGGAGGCTAGCAAGAGATGGGAGGGAGTGCTGCCGTCGGAGAGGACGGCCGCGGTAGGGTTTGGTGGTTGGGGAGGACAGGGAGGGTTCACCATCGTTGCCTTGGGATGGGGGTTTAGAAGGGTTTAAACTTTGAAAAGGTCCCTTCGCCGAGAGAGAGAGAGAGAGAGAGAGAGAGAGAGAGAGAGAGAGAGAGAGAGAGAGAGAGAGAGAGAGAGAGAGAGAGAGAGAGAGAGAGAGAGAGAGAGAGAGAGAGAGAGAGGGAGAGAGGGAGAGGAACTGAGGAAGAGAGAGAGAGAGAGAGCGAGATCATACCTCGAATCTGAACCTGCTCGCCTGCGCCGGCAAGCCGCGGTCGGGGTTTCTCGTCGCCGATTTCTCCCGCGGCCATGAAACGGATGAGAGCGGAGGAGAGATTGAGGGAGGGGGAAGAGAAATGGCGGAGGGGTGTGGAAAGTGGTGAAACTCTGAGGAGCGGGTTAACTCTTTTGTGGTGCTCGTACAAGAGGCTAATCACTGTACGCATACGCCTAATATCAGACTGAAGCGTGGGCCATGGCCCACATGTCAATGGCTGGCGGGTGTCTCACACGCTCTCTAGAGCTTTCCACCCAGACGGTCTTCCCATCGTCTGTACTATCCTGACAGCAAAGAACCGGGTGACAGAAGGCATGGCTGTCAGCCGCGGCGCTCGGCGCATGTGTGTGTTGCGGCTAATTTTTTTTAAAATAATACACTCTTTTTAATAATGTAGAGAAATATTACGCCGTTCTTATTATTTTTAAAATAATACAGCATCGGCCAAGCCGACTGGCTTCAGTCGGCCATGGGTAAGCCGATAGGCCTCAATCGGCCATGGGTAGGCCGACAAGTGGCCATCCCACGTCACTGCTGCTCCTCTCGGCCTGCTGGGCGTCCAATCGGCCGTGGGTAAGCCGATATGGCCCAGTCGACTTCGCGGAGTGCATGCAAATTACTACTGCTGCGTATTACTACATGCATGCATGCCGTGATGATTGATCGCTCGCCTAGACAATTAACTTGGACATGCATGCATCGAGTGATTGGACGGCCACCATAGCAATTAGTGACTTGTAGCAACTCCGGCAACTAGCAGAGACTGACACACTGACCGTATATATGATCCACGTACGCGTCGGCCGTCGAGGGCCGGATGTCCGTGGTGAGGCGGCCCAACGACCTGGTGCGGACGGGGCGGCTGCTGGTGCAGGAGCCGGCTGCATCGTGGTGCGCGCGGCCACGGCGGCCACAGACGGCGACAAGTCAGACACACTGGAGTCGCTGCAGGCCATATATACGAGGCCGAGTCCCCGGCGGCGGCAGCGTACGGCAGCCGGCGGCAGCGCGTGCGGTTCGAGATCTCGGACCTGGCAGGCGAGCACGTGGACCCGGAGGTGATGGAGGAGCTGGCCGCCATCCTGGAGGCGAAGCACGCCGGCGTGGCCTACATCATGGGGCACTCGTACACATAGTGTACATCAAGGCCAGGAAGAGCTCCAACGTGTTTAAGAAGTTCGCCATCGACATAGCCTACAACGCCGGTGTGGCCATCGGTAGTAGTAATTTGCATGCACGAGGCTAGCTAGCTATCGAAGCCGCGGCCGGTCAACCTCGTCTACAAACGCAAAGCCCCACTGGCTAATCTAATTAGCAGCCTCCTGTGGCCGGCCCTATCGGCTTACCCACGGCCGACTGGACGCCTTGAGGCCTATCGGCTTACGCGTAGCCGACTGAACTGTATTATTTTTAAAAATAATAAAAACGGCGTAATATTTCTCTAAATTATTTTAAAAAGTGTATTACTGAAAAAAAAATTAACTGTGTTGCGTTTGTTCGCTCTTCAGCGCGCCGTGCTCTTCTCTCTTTGCGCGCCTCCTCCTCTCCGTGTTACTTTATTCCTCTGCTATTATTGTCTTTTTTGCCTGTGAATTTCCTATATATATTTTTTGCGAACTGAATTTCCTATATTATTATGACCATGATATAGGCATCCAGTATGTGTGCTCGCGTACAAGTTGTTTCATTCATCGCATTTTGAAATAAGCAATTTTCTTAAAAGAAACATACAGTTGCCCATAAGTATCAAATTTTACACAAAACCCACAAAATGGCTTACCCTTTGATGAGGATAAGTGATCGTCGGATAATAAACTAGAAATATATGTCTTTATGCTAATTAAAAAGAACCTATTAAATTAATAATCTATTAAACTCGTGTTGTCAATGTCGAATTAGGTATCATAAGTACACTCACAACAAAAAAACTAGTAGTACTACATTAAATATGAGTAAATGGACTCCACATGTTCAATTATTATTGGGATAATCGGTTTTATACCCTTAGTTGGGTACCACTCGTCAGGATTGCCACTACTTTTGGAAAACACGCGGTCTTGCCCAACTCAGTTTGCTTGTCTTGTGCTTTTGCCCTTCCGGCACGGCTCCGTCCAGTCAGCGTTGTTTGACCGCAAGCGGCGCTAGATTTTGGACATTTTTGCCCCTGTCGGTGCTACACTTAGTACCCTTTCGTCCATAGTGAGCTCGCGCTGAAGAAAATAGAGGAGCGGAGCCGGCGACGCGAGGCCCGACGAGGAAGAAGATGGAGCGGCGCAGCACGGCGAGCTCTGGCTCGTCCAACTACTCGCAGGCGGCCGGTGAGGTAAGTGAACATGAGCTTGTGCGGCTCCACCCCCAATTTGTTCTAGGGTTTGTGAGATTTGGGGGAAATTTTGACCTTCCTTCCCTTCCATTTGGTTTAGGTTGATGGGGTCGGGATTGTGCAGCTCGTCTCCGAGTTCTATCTTCCTGATGACACCTACTGTGGATTGGAGTATCGTTCAAAGCAGCGTTGCCCTGGTCACGGCCTTGTTCCAGCCCGCCGTGTTTCCTGGGGAGGGGCAAGCACTGGCCGCCGGTTTTTAGGGTGTCCTTTAGACGTAAGAGATTGTGAATTTGAGCATGTTTTAGTTCTTGTTTATGAAAAATCTAATTTTTGGTAAATGTGTTGTGCAATCAGTTACCACAGGAGTGTGAGTGGGTGGTGTGGGTTGATCCTCCTCCTCCATTGCGTGTTGCCCTGGCTTTTGAAGACCTGCATGCAGAGGTAGAACAGAGCTGGATCAAAAGTCACAAGTTGAAGAAGGAAAACATGGAGCTGTCAAGAAAGAATCATGTTTTGAAGAAGAAGCTGAGAGGAAGAGATGAGATGATGCTTCTTTTAGCATTGTTGTTTGTAGGAATTTGTGTTGTAATGTTGTTCGTGCTGTAGTTGTATCAGTTTGTGCTTGTTGACCGAATGGTACAACTGTTGGGGATCGTAGCAGAATTTTAAAATTTCCTACGCATCACCAAGATCCATCTATGGAGTATACTAGCAATGAGGGGAAAGGAGTGCATCTACATACCCTTGTAGATCGCGAGCGGAAGCGTTCTAATGAACGGGGTTGATGGAGTCGTACTCGCCGTGATCCAAATCACCGATGACCTAGTGCCGAACGGACGGCACCTCCGCGTTCAACACACGTACGGAGCAGCGACGTCTCCTCCTTCTTGATCCAGCAAGGGGGAAGGAGAGGTTGATGGAGATCCAGCAGCACGACGGCGTGGTGGTGGAAGTAGCGGGATCCCGGCAGGGCTTCGCCAAGCACAAGCGGGACGGAGAGGTGTTGCAGGGGAAGAGGGAGGCGCCAGGGGCTGTGGTGCTGCTGCCCTCCCTCCCCCCCACTATATATAGGGACCCCTGGGGGGCGCCGGCCCTGGGAGATCAGATCTCCAAGGGGGGGCGGCGGCCAAGGGGGAAGGGGGGTGGCCTCCCCCCCAAGCCAAGTGGGGCGCCCCCACCCCTAGGGTTTCCAACCCTAGGCGCAGGGGGAGGCCCAAGGGGGGCGCCCCAGCCCACTAAGGGCTGGTTCCCTTCTCACTTCAGCCCATGGGGCCCTCCGGGATAGTTGGCCCCACCCGGTGGACCCCCGGGACCCTTCCGGTGGTCCCGGTACAATACCGATAACCCCCGAAACTTTCCCGGTGGCCGAAACTGGACTTCCTATATATAATTCTTCACCTCCGGACCATTCCGGAACTCCTCGTGACGTCCGGGATCTCATCCGGGACTCCGAACAACTTTCGGGTTTCCGCATACTAATATCTCTACAACCCTAGCGTCACCGAACCTTAAGTGTGTAGACCCTACGGGTTCGGGAGACATGCAGACATGACCGAGACGCCTCTCCGGTCAATAACCAACAGCGGGATCTGGATACCCATGTTGGCTCCCACATGTTCCACGATGATCTCATCGGATGAACCACGATGTCGAGGATTCAATCAATCCCGTATACAATTCCCTTTGTCAATCGGTACGTTACTTGCCCGAGATTCGATCGTCGGTATCCCAATACCTTGTTCAATCTCGTTACCGGCAAGTCACTTTACTCGTACCGTAATGCATGATCCCGTGGCTAACTCCTTAGTCACATTGAGCTCATTATGATGATGCATTACCGAGTGGGCCCAGAGATACCTCTCCGTCATACGGAGTGACAAATCCCAGTCTCGATCCGTGTCAACCCAACAGACACTTTCAGAGATACCCGTAGTGTACCTTTATAGTCACCCAGTTACGTTGTGACGTTGGTACACCCAAAGCACTCCTACGGCATCCGGGAGTTACACGATCTCATGGTCTAAGGAAAAGATACTTGACATTGGAAAAGCTCTAGCAAACGAACTACACGATCTTTTATGCTATGCTTAGGATTGGGTCTTGTCCATCACATCATTCTCCTAATGATGTGATCCCGTTATCAATGACATCCAATGTCCATAGTCAGGAAACCATGACTATCTGTTGATCAACGAGCTAGTCAACTAGAGGCTTACTAGGGACACGTTGTGGTCTATGTATTCACACATGTATTACGATTTCCGGATAACACAATTATAGCATGAACAATAGACAATTATCATGAACAAAGAAATATAATAATAACCATTTATTATTGCCTCTAGGGCATATTTCCAACAGTCTCCCACTTGCACTAGAGTCAATAATCTAGTTACATTGTGATGAATCGAACACCCATAGCGTTCTGGTGTTGATCATGTTTTGCTCTAGGGAGAGGTTTAGTCAACGGATCTGCTACATTCAGGTCCGTATGTACTTTACAAATATCTATGTCTCCATTTTGAACACTTTCACGAATGGAGTTGAAGCGACGCTTGATATGCCTGGTCTTCCTGTGAAACCTGGGCTCCTTGGCAAGGGCAATAGCTCCAGTGTTGTCACAGAAGAGAGTCATCGGGCCCGACGCATTGGGAATCACCCCTAGGTCGGTAATGAACTCCTTCATCCAGATTGCTTCTTGCGCTGCCTCTGAGGCTGCCATGTACTCCGCTTCACATGTAGATCCCGCCACGACGCTTTGCTTGCAACTGCACCAGCTTACTGCTCCTCCATTCAAAATATACACGTATCCGGTTTGTGACTTCGAGTCATCCAGATCTGTGTCGAAGCTAGCGTCGACGTAACCCTTTACGACGAGCTCTTCGTCACCTCCATAAACGAGAAACATATCCTTAGTCCTCTTCAGGTACTTCAGGATATTCTTGACCGCTGTCCAGTGTTCCATGCCGGGATTACTTTGGTACCTTCCTACCAAACTTACGGCAAGGTTTACATCAGGTCTGGTACACAGCATGGCATACATAATAGACCCTATGGCCGAGGCATAGGGGATGACACTCATCTTTTCTCTATCTTCTGCCGTGGTCGGGCATTGAGCCGTGCTCAATTGCACACCTTGCAATACAGGCAAGAACCCCTTCTTGGACTGATCCATATTGAACTTCTTCAATATCTTGTCAAGGTATGTACTCTGTGAAAGACCAATGAGGCGTCTTGATCTATCTCTATAGATCTTGATGCCTAATATATAAGCAGCTTCTCCAAGGTCCTTCATTGAAAAACACTTATTCAAATAGGCCTTTATACTTTCCAAGAATTCTATATCATTTCCCATCAATAGTATGTCATCCACATATAATAAGAGAAATGCTACAGAGCTCCCACTCACTTTCTTGTAAACACAGGCTTCTCCATAAGTCTGTGTAAACCCAAACGCTTTGATCATCTCATCAAAACGAATGTTCCAACTCTGAGATGCTTGCACCAGTCCATAGATGGAGCGCTGGAGCTTGCATACCTTGTTAGCATTCTTAGGATCGACAAAACCTTCCGGCTGCATCATATACAATTCTTCCTTAAGAAAGCCGTTAAGGAATGCCGTTTTGACGTCCATTTGCCATATCTCATAATCATAGAATGCGGCAATTGCTAACATGATTCGGACGGACTTCAGCTTCACTACAGGTGAGAAAGTCTCATCGTAGTCAACCCCTTGAACTTGCCGATAACCCTTAGAGACAAGTCGAGCCTTATAAATGGTCACATTACCATCCGCGTCTGTCTTCTTCTTAAAGATCCATTTATTTTCTATGGCTCGCCGATCATCGGGCAAGTCAGTCAAAGTCCATACTTCGTTTTCATACATGGATCCTATCTCGGATTTCATGGCTTCTAGCCATTTGTCGGAATTCGGGCCCGCCATCGCTTCTTCATAGTTTGAAGATTCACCGTTGTCTAACAACATGATTTCCAGGACAGGGTTGCCGTACCACTCTGGTGCGGAACATGTCCTTGTGGACCTACGAAGTTCAGCAGTAACTTGATCTGAAGCTTCATGATCATCATCATTAACTTCCTCCCCAGTCGGTGTAGGCACCACAGGAACATCTTCCCGCACTGCGCTACTTTCCGGTTCGGAAGGGGTGACTATCACCTCATCAAGTTCCACTTTCCTCCCACTCAATTCTTTCGAGAGAAACTCTTTCTCCAGAAAGGACCCATTCTTGGCAACAAAGATCTTGCCTTCGGATCTGAGGTAGAAGGTATACCCAATAGTTTCCTTAGGGTATCCTATGAAGACGCATTTTTCCGACTTGGGTTCGAGCTTTTCAGGTTGAAGTTTCTTGACATAAGCATCGCATCCCCAAACTTTTAGAAACGACAGCTTAGGTTTCTTCCCAAACCATAATTCATACGGTGTCGTCTCAACGGATTTCGACGGAGCCCTATTTAAAGTGAATGCGGCAGTCTCTAAAGCATAGCCCCAAAGTGAGAGCGATAGATCGGTAAGAGACATCATAGATCGCACCATATCCAATAGAGTGCGATTACGACGTTCGGACACACCGTTTCGCTGAGGTGTTCCAGGCGGCGTGAGTTGTGAAACGATTCCACATTTCCTTAAGTGCGTACCAAATTCGTGACTTAAATATTCTCCACCACGATCTGATAGTAAGAACTTTATTTTCCTGTCACGTTGATTCTCAACCTCACTCTGAAATTCCTTGAACTTTTCAAAGGTTTCAGACTTGTGTTTCATTAGGTAGACATACCCATATCTACTTAAGTCATCAGTGAGAGTGAGAACATAACGATATCCTCCGCGAGCCTCAACACTCATTGGACCACACACATCGGTATGTATGATTTCCAATAAATTGGTTGCTCGCTCCATTGTTCCGGAGAACGGAGTCTTGGTCATCTTACCCATGAGGCATGGTTCGCACGTGTCAAATGATTCGTAATCAAGAGACTCCAAAAGTCCATCTGCATGGAGCTTCTTCATGCGCTTGACACCAATGTGACCAAGGCGGCAGTGCCACAAGTATGTAGGACTATCGTTATCAACTTTACATCTTTTGGTATTCACACTATGAATATGTGTAACATCACGTTCGAGATTCATCAAGAATAAACCATTGACCAGCGGGGCATGACCATAAAACATATCTCTCATATAAATAGAACAACCATTATTCTCGGATTTAAATGAGTAGCCATCTCGAATTAAACGAGATCCAGATACAATGTTCATGCTCAAAGCTGGCACTAAATAACAATTGTTGAGGTTTAAAACTAATCCCGTAGGTAAATGTAGAGGTAGCGTGCCGACGGCGATCACATCGACCTTGGAACCATTCCCGACGCGCATCATCACCTCGTCCTTCGCCAGTCTCCGTTTATTCCGCAGTTCCTGTTTTGAGTTACAAATATGAGCAACCGCACCGGTATCAAATACCCAGAAGCTACTACGAGTACTGGTAAGGTACACATCAATTACATGTATATCACATATACCTTTGGTGTTGCTGGCCTTCTTGTCCGCTAAGTATTTGGGGGCAGTTTCGCTTCCAGTGACCACTTCCCTTGCAATAAAAGCACTCAGTCTCAGGCTTGGGTCCATTCTTTGACTTCTTCCCGGCAACTGGCTTACCGGGCGCGGCAACTCCCTTGCCGTCCTTCTTGAAGTTCTTCTTACCCTTGCCTTTCTTGAACTTAGTGGTTTTATTCACCATCAACACTTGATGTTCCTTTTTGATCTCCACCTCCGTTGATTTCAGCATTGAATATACCTCAGGAATGGTCTTTTCCATCCCCTGCATATTGAATTTCATCACAAAGCTCTTGTAGCTCGGTGGAAGCGACTGAAGGATTCTATCAATGACCGCGTCATCCGGGAGATTAACTCCCAGCTGAGACAAGCGGTTGTGTAACCCATTCATTCTGAGTATGTGCTCACTAACAGAACTATTTTCCTCCATTTTACAGCTGAAGAACTTGTCGGAGATTTCATATCTCTCGACCCGGGCATGAGCTTGGAAAACCATTTTCAGCTCTTCGAACATATCATATGCTCCATGCTTCTCAAAACGCTTTTGGAGACCCGGTTCTAAGCTGTAAAGCATGCCGCACTGAACGAGGGAGTAATCATCAGCACGTGATTGCCGAGCGTTCACGTCTTGGTTCTTCTGGGATTGGTGCTTCACCTAGCGGTGCTTCTAGGACATAATCTTTCTTGGCAGCTATGAGGATGATCCTCAGGTTCCGGACCCAGTCCGTATAGTTGTTGCCATCATCTTTCAGCTTGGTTTTCTCTAGGAATGCGTTGAAGTTGAGGACAACATGGGCCATTTGATCTACAAGACATATTGTAAAGATTTTAGACTAAGTTCATGATAATTAAGTTCATCTAATCAAATCATTCAATGAACTCCCACTCAGATAGACATCCCTCTAGTCATCTAAGTGAAACATGATCCGAGTTAACTAGGCCGTGTCCGATCATCACGTGAGACGGACTAGTCAAGATCGGTGAACATCTCCATGTTGATCGTATCTTCTATACGACTCGTGCTTGACCTTTCGGTCTTCCGTGTTCCGAGGCCATGTCTGTACATGCTAGGCTCGTCAAGTCAACCTAAGTGTATTGCGTGTGTTCCGAGGCCATGTCTGTACATGCTAGGCTCGTCAAGTCAACCTAAGTGTATTGCGTGTGTTCCGAGGCCATGTCTGTACATGCTAGGCTCGTCAATACCCGTTGTATGCGAACGTTAGAATCTATCACACCCGATCATCACGTGGTGCTTCGAAACAACGAACTGTCGCAACGGTGCACAGTTAGGGGGAACACTTTCTTGAAATTATTATAAGGGATCATATTACTTACTACCGTCGTTCTAAGCAAATAAGATGCAAAACATGATAAACATCACATGCAATCAAATAGTGACATGATATGGCCAATATCATTCTGCTCCTTTGATCTCCATCTTCGGGGCACCATGATCATCTTCGTCACCGGCATGACACCATGATCTCCATCATCATGATCTCCATCATTGTGTCTTCATGAAGTTGTCACGCCAACGATTACTTCTACTTCTATGGCTAACGCGTTTAGCAATAAAGTAAAGTAATTTACATGGCGTTATTCAATGACACGCAGGTCATACAAAAAATAAAGACAACTCCTATGGCTCCTGCCGGTTGTCATACTCATCGACATGCAAGTCGTGATTCCTATTACAAGAATATGATCAATCTCATACATCACATATATCATTCATCACATCTTCTGGCCATATCACATCACATAGCACATGCTGCAAAAACAAGTTAGACGTCCTCTAATTGTTGTTGCAAGTTTTTACGTGGCTTGTATAGGTTTCTAGCAAGAACGTTTCTTACCTACGTACAACCACAACGTGATATGCCAATTTCTATTTACCCTTCATAAGGACCCTTTTCATCGAATCCGTTCCGACTAAAGTGGGAGAGACAGACACCCGCTAGCCACCTTATGCAACTAGTGCATGTCAGTCGGTGGAACCTGTCTCACGTAAGCGTACGTGTAAGGTCGGTCCGGGCCGCTTCATCCCACAATACCGCCGAAACAAGATAAGACTAGTAGCGGCAAGAAGAATTGGCAACATATACGCCCACAACTGCTTTGTGTTCTACTCGTGCATAGTAAGTACGCATAGGCCTGGCTCATGATGCCACTGTTGGGGATCGTAGCAGAATTTTAAAATTTCCTACGCATCACCAAGATCCATCTATGGAGTATACTAGCAACGAGGGGAAAGGAGTGCATCTACATACCCTTGTAGATCGCGAGCGGAAGCGTTCTAATGAACAGGGTTGATGGAGTCGTACTCGCCGTGATCCAAATCACCGATGACCGAGTGCCGAACGGACGGCACCTCCGCGTTCAACACACGTACGGAGCAGCGACGTCTCCTCCTTCTTGATCCAGCAAGGGGGAAGGAGAGGTTGATGGAGATCCAGCAGCACGACGGCGTGGTGGTGGAAGTAGCGGGATCTCGGCAGGGCTTCGCCAAGCACAAGCGGGACGGAGAGGTGTTGCAGGGGAAGAGGGAGGCGCCAGGGGCTGTGGTGCTGCTGCCCTCCCTCCCCCCACTATATATAGGGACCCCGGGGGGGGGGGGCGGCCAAGGGGGAAGGGGGTGGCTTCCCCCCCAAGCCAAGTGGGGTGCCCCCCACCCCTAGGGTTTCCAACCCTAGGCGCAGGGGGAGGCCCAAGGGGGGCGCCCCAGCCCAATAAGGGCTGGTTCCCTTCCCACTTCAGCCCATGGGGCCCTCCGGGACAGGTGGCCCCACCCGGTGGACCCCGGGACCCTTCCGGTGGTCCCGGTACAATACCGATAACCCCCGAAACTTTCCCGGTGGCCGAAACTGGACTTCCTATATATAATTCTTCACCTCCGTACCATTCCGGAACTCCTCGTGACGTCTGGGATCTCATCCGGGACTCCGAACAACTTTCGGGTTTCCGCATACTAATATCTCTACAACCCTAGCGTCAACGAACCTTAAGTGTGTAGACCCTACGGGTTTGGGAGACATGCAGACATGACCGAGACGCCTCTCCGGTCAATAACCAACAGCGGGATCTCGATACCCATGTTGGCTCCCACATGTTCCACGATGATCTCATCGGATGAACCACGATGTCGAGGATTCAATCAATCCCGTATACAATTCCCTTTGTCAATCGGTACGTTACTTGCCCGAGATTCGATCGTCGGTATCCCAATACCTTGTTCAATCTCGTTACCGGCAAGTCACTTTACTCGTATCGTAATGCATGATCCCGTGGCTAACTCCTTAGTCACATTGAGCTCATTATGATGATGCATTACCGAGTGGGCCCAGAGATACCTCTCCGTCATACGGAGTGACAAATCCCAGTCTCGATCCGTGTCAACCCAACAGACACTTTCAGAGATACCCGTAGTGTACCTTTATAGTCACCCAGTTACGTTGTGACGTTGGGTACACCCAAAGCACTCCTACGGCATCCGGGAGTTACACGATCTCATGGTCTAAGGAAAAGATACTTGACATTGGAAAAGCTCTAGCAAACGAACTACACGATCTTTTATGCTATGCTTAGGATTGGGTCTTGTCCATCACATCATTCTCCTAATGATGTGATCCCGTTATCAATGACATCCAATGTCCATAGTCAGGAAACCATGACTATCTGTTGATCAACGAGCTAGTCAACTAGAGGCTTACTAGGGACACGTTGTGGTCTATGTATTCACACATGTATTACGATTTCCGGATAACACAATTATAGCATGAACAATAGACAATTATCATGAACAAAGAAATATAATAATAACCATTTATTATTGCCTCTAGGGCATATTTCCAACAACAACCTAGTTTGATGTATCTGAAGACGATGATGCATTGGTGTGGTCAAGATGAACATGCTATTTTGTCTATGCAAACTAGATGATGGTGTGGATGGATGCAAAGCAGATGTTGCTTCAGATGTATGCAAAGGTAGATGTAGGTTTTGTCGTCGATGACAAAACTATGCCAAAGGTAGATGTAGGTTTTGTCATCGACGACGTCGATGACAAAACTATGCCAAAGGTAGATGTAGGTTTTGTCGTCGACGACGTCGATGACAAAACTATGCCAAAGTAGATCAACAACAATCCCAACTTATTAAACACCACAGTGAGCGCAAAGAATTAAGAATAAGAAGTTGATCATCACACATGTACCAAACACTGGGCATAACTAGTGCATAAAGCATTAAGAAGTTGATCATCACAGTGCATAGACAACAACATCAAGTGCATAAAGCACTAAGAACATAAAAGTACTGGTATCACAACGCACATAGTAACAACATCAAGTGCATAACAGTTTCAAACATAAAACTGAAGTAACAAGACTAAAAACTGAAGTTTCTTGCTCCTGGTGTTCTTGGTTGGGTTTGGAGCCAGCTTTGCCTTGCTTCTAGTGTTCTTAGCTGGATTGGGGGCAGTGGGTGGGGCTTCAACTGCTGTTGCTGCTTTTTTGGCTGGAGAGACACCCTTGCTGTCAACACTGCTTCCAGTAACTGAGCAAAATGTAGTTGTTGGTCCATTTGCTTTCTGCTTGCAACACCTTGGAGAAGCTCCCCTCTCTGCTCCTCTTTTATAATTCTTTCTAGGACTAAAACAAGTTCAAACATAACACAATTTTTAAGATATGAACTAATGAAAACTGAAACAATGGCAATATAAAACTGAAACAAGTTGTTGGCACACACCTCACTACACTAGCTTGTGTAGATGCCTCATGTGAGGTTTCCTTTGCTGGTGGCATCTGCTGCTGAAGAACATCAACTTCTGGCTCTTCAGCCTCCTCCTCATCTTGTACTTCTGCTTCTGCTGGCTCATTAGCTGTTGGATGATCATCTGCATTATCTGCTCCCCAATGTTCTTCTTCTCTAAAGGTTGGATCAACAGATTCTTTGCAGCCTTTGGTTTTGTGTCCACATCTTCCACATCTCTTGCACTTATACTTCCTAGGACCAAGACCCTTTCCTTCACTGGTAGATCTTATCCTCTGCTTTCTTGGTCTTCCTGGTGGTCTGTTCTGAACAGGAGCACACAGCTTGAATCCTGGATCTACACAGTCCCACTGTTGTTTGCCTTCTAGAGCTGGTAGATTGTCAGCATAAGTTGCTCTAAACATCTCAACTGAGTAATATTTGTGGACATACTGATCTATTCCACTAGCTTCACCTCTTAGAGCAGTGATGGAAAAAAGGGCATGGATGCAGGGTTTACCAGTGATCTACCACTACCTACAACTGCAAGACCACTTCTCTATGTCAACAGGGTACCTCCATTCTCTTTTCTCTCTGTCAGTAGCAGTCACCTCAGCCTCTGTTGGGCTTCTCCTAACTATACTCATCTCCAAACCTTTTGTCTTCTCCATCAAAACCTTCATTATTGCTGGTATGATGTTGTGCCCAATGAAATGGCCAGTGGCAATTCTGTTTCTTAAGTCAAATTTCTCCATGATGTATTGCCTAATCTTATCTAACAGGTCAACTATGTGAAGACTCTTGTATTTCCTGATTCTTGAGTTGAATGATTCAGCAAGGTTGTTGTTCACATAGTCAACCTTGCACATCTCATTGAACTCTGCTCTTGCCCAGATTTTTGTGTGGTGCTCCTCCAGATATTCCTTAACTTTGGGTTTGCTTTTGAGCTGGTTCAGATGATAATTATGCTTCTTGATACTGTAGGTTAGTGAACAAGGCCATAAGTTATCATCAAAGAACTTTCCCTTAAATTTCTTACTGAAATTCTGAGCCAAGTGTCTCATACACTCTCTATGTTCCACTCCAGGGTACATATCATCAACTGCTGTTTCCAATCCCTTGCAAGCATCAGTATGTATCACTAAACCTTCTGGATGACCTACCATTTTCTTCAGGTTTGTGAAAAACCATGTCCAACTCTCAGTAGACTCCACTTCTAGAACACCATAAGCAACTGGAAACAACCAGTTGTGGCCATCCAGTGCACAAGCTGCTACAAGCTGCCCTCTAAACCTACCATTCAATGTTGTAGCATCTACAGCCAGGTATGGCCTGCACCCCTCCAGAAAACCCTTCTGACAAGCTTTGAAGCAAACAAACACTCTTCTAAAACACTCCTTGTAATACTTCTTGCCTTTAATCTGATACTCAACTGTGTGCCTGTCAATTTCTACTAGACTGCCTGGTGATGCCCTCTCCACTTCAGCTTTGAAGGAATAAAGAAGTTGGAAACTATCACTATACTTGCCATATATTTTGTCCAGTGCCATCTCTTTGCCATTGTAGCACCTGTCATATGGCACCTCCACACCATACTTCTCTAGCAACTTCATCTGAATTTCCTTAGGACCAATAGATGGATTTTTTCTGATCCAGGGCATAGATGCATATGCAATCCACCTCCTTTTTGCAGCTCTCAATCTCTGAGATCTGTTGACACTAGGACAAGTATGCTGGTGTTGGTTCACTTTAATCTGAAACAAAACAGCACAACAAATAGTAAGTACATATAACAGTAGTGAGTGCAGAAAATATAACACATTACAGAGATCACAACATTTAATACCTGAAACATTGTGCTCCTCCTCATTAAAGAGGCATGTAGCCTCCATTTACACCTGTCATAAGAACATTTGACAGTAAACCTAGTTGGGTCACTTTTCAGAATAGAGAACTCAGTTTCAGCTTTGATTGAGTAGGTTGCAACTGCATTTCTGCAATCAACTGCAGAAGGGAAGACCACACCTTCCTCAATAGATGGATTTTCCCTGTCATACATCATGACAGGTCTGTCCTCATCTGCATCTTCAAAATCTCCCATTTCATGATCCTCTTGCATCTCATCAGCATCTGTATCTAAAAATTCTACAGGGATATAGTCTTTGTCTGCCTATTCTTCTTCATTGTTGTGTTGAACATATCCAGGATAAAGTATCTCATCCTCCAGACTTGGTGCATCAGGCAATGCCTCCTCCACAACTGGATCACCTATTTTGTTTGCTTGTTCCTGACTTTCATTAACACTTGGAGTTCCAGGAGCAGTAGAGGTGTCACTTGCTGCCCTACTTCTACTGCTAGCCCTAGTTCTAGCCCTTGTCCCTCCAGCAGTGGGATTAAAACAAGATGGCCTAGATGCAGAGGGCCTAGAAGTTGATGGGTTTTCAAACCTTTGTGCTCTAGTTCTCTGTATCACTATGATTTCCAAGTTGCATGACATAGTTTGTGCATTACTTGCAAACATCACACCTAACTCTGAATCACACTGTACAGGGACCCAACAAAGGTTACTACTATCCCAATATCTCATCTCAATAGCATCAAACAATCCCCATGGATACTTGCACAAATGGCATCCCTAAAATCCTGGTATGAAGTAGTGTTGTTCACAAACAATGGAAAAGTGAAGCCACAATCTTTTCCTTTAGTACCCGCAGAAACAAGAACAGTGGTTTCCGTTCTAATAAATAGATAGAACACGGTCGCTGGATTCATCCTACGATAAAAAACATGCCATCTCCCGTGAAAAAACGAACAAAACCTAGCCTAAAGCATCGTTGAATCAACCCTACAGCAGTAAACACGAGCAAATCTAGGTCTAATACTTACCCCGCAGGAATTTCCCGTGCAGATCTGTTGCCCTTGTCGCCGCTGGCACCGCCGGCGTCGCCTTGTCTGCGCTCCCGTGCAGATCCGCTGCCCTTGTTGCCGTGGGCGCCGCCAACGTCGCCTTGTACGCGCTCCCGTGCAGATCCACTGCCCTTGTCGCCGTGGGCGCCGCCGGCGTCGCCTTGTTCGCGCTCCCGTGCAGATCTGCTGCCCTTGTCGTCGTGGGTGCCGCCAGCGTCGCCTTCTACGCTCTCCCGTGCAGATCCGCTGCCCTTGTCGCCATTGGCTCCAGCAGCACCGTCGCCTCCACGCTGAAGTGAGGATCTGGTGCCCCTACGGCGGCGGCCGCGTCCGCCGATGCTTTCTCCGGTCTCCCCCATCGCCTGCCAATGGATCTGGCGGTGCGGGTTTCGCCGCTGCCGGGCGAGCTAGGGTTGGTGAGAGAGAAAGAGAGACAGTGGGGAACGAGAGAGTGTGAGCTGGTTAGGTCGACCGGGGGGCAAGACTTGTCCAAAATCTAGCGCCGCTTACGGTCAAACGGCGCTGACTGGACGGAGCCGTGCCGGAACAGCAAAAACACAAAGCAAGCTAACTGAGTTGGGAAAGACCGCGTGTTTTACAGAACTAGGGGTATTCCTGTCGAGGGTGACACAACTAAGGGCTCAAATGCAATTATCCCATCATTTAATAACCAAACAAAAGCACTATGTCAGGGCGAGAAGACGAGAAAAGGAATTGCTCCCAATAAAGATAATGGGGTTCCAGTGTTTCTTCACATCCAATGAGATGTGCAAACCTTGTGATTATTTACTCTTAATCCGCCGATGGTTCCAGGACGGCTTCCATAGCGACCTCATATAATCCCAGACTTATGTCTTGGAATAGTCTCGTTATGAGTTGAAGCAGTCTCACCTTCTATTCTTACTAACGAGTAAAACTTGATATAATGACTACCTTGATAGATGTAGGGTGTCAAATTCAAAACGAATTTCCCAAAACCATATGATGTCAACTAGTTATCTGGTCCGTCTATTATAGATACAATGGTGGGTGTAAAACTTTCAAAAATACAACCTTGAGCCTTTGTAGTCTATCGAAGTGGCCGCCATACAAACTCAATCCAACCTAGTCGAGCCCATCCCTTTTCCCTGCTTCCCACTTCTCCCCCATCATCTTATCCACCTTTCCCTTAGTTGTGTTAGGGGCACTCCAACCTCGTCCCTCCTGCCCGCAAGGCTCTCCACATAGACTGGTGTGCATATGTCCCCGAAACGACGGCTGGAAGATGAGGTTAGGTGAGAGAAGGCTCAAAGCTACGAGATCCACTCTTAGAGTTTTTTATTTTTGTTTTTTCTCATCTTTATTCAAATGCATCTAGGTCTAGATTTAATAGTGGGATCACAAGTGCATGTTTGTTCTATGGAGCGGACTAGGGACCAATGCCGCATCATAGTGGGAGCAAAAAGGAATCATTCTGCTGATGAGGCATTATGTATGATCTATGATTTATAATTTTAGCATCATGAATGACAAGGATAGAGTGTCACATAACGTAGTTAGAGGTAGCCCAATTGTCTATTTGCAAAGGTCATCATATTACTATAAACTCATTGTAATGTTGAAGGGGGGGAGGGGGCAGGTGCAACTAGTGCGTCTTCGGTTGCGGTGGCTATGTAGAGAAATAGTTCATAAACAACTTTTCCCATGAGTTTATCTGCGATAGTAGTTGCCTACATAAGGGAAGTGAGGGCAAGTGTTCCAACGGTACTGTGCTTGTTTGACAAAAACTGTCGGTAATGTTCGTCACCATTGTGATATAATTAACATCCACTAAATTGTACCGCCTCAACAAATCTGCACCAAAAATGATGTCATAAGAACCTAAGAATTGGTCCCTATGAATGTGCAATTGCAATCGTGACACATGAACCGCCACTAGCCACCAGGACTCTAATTTCATTTCACGGACTTGGAGTTGGGTAGAAGGGAGTTTTGCGACTAGTTCTGGAGAAATAAACTTCCGGGAGTATTGCCACTATCAGTAAGGGAAGTTGTAGTGTGATCCCTTTGATCTCGCTTAGATCATGCATTATCATACTTCTTCCCTAGAGACTTAGGTTTATAGAATCCATGGGAATTGTTGGTGCTTGCAAGGTGGCGTTGTGTAAATGCACAATGTTCCGTTTGTTCTTTGTTCACCGAATTTGAGGTGCTGCAATTTGTTTAGAAACAAAAAATATGGGAAATGACAATTGTTGTACGCAACATGATGGAAACAAGCTAAGGAGAAGCTAAGCAATTAGCATTCGTGGTAATAAAAATAAAGTGCTTTCGAATGATAAACAATTGATAGGTAAAATAAAGTGCTTTCATTGACAAATAATAAATATTAGCGTCATAATAAAATAAAGTCTTTGTAAAATATAAGTGTGTGATGCGTCCAAAGGACACCATGACCAACTACCAATGCATCATGTACTCATTTTCCAACCAAGATCCCTTGGATTCACAGGGTTACCGCGATTATTAAGGTCAAATCAGACCAACGCCTTAGCATTTCATGACTGTGTCTTCCTCCCCAAGGATTATTGGTCACCCCACATCACCTTACTATCACCGACTTCAAGAGTATTCCTTTGCACCTCCTTGTCGGTTGCCTCCTCCTTGTACCGAGCATCGACGCGGCTGGTGCCATTGAGCCCTAGATCATTAGAGATAATGTGCCATATCACATTACAAATATAATATAAAAAGGGACATACCATGGATTATCTTAAGAACACGTGCGAGGGCTACGAGGATATGTATCTGCCCTTAGCCCAAGGGAACTACTCATGCATCACGATCGGTTTGCACACGAGAGACATGGTTAATGCTCTTTAAGATGAATGATTTAAAAGAGTCTCACAATCTAGCAGATCGTGATAGAAATCTCAAAGCACAAGGTCGATCTAATGTTGGAGTGCTACGGTAGAGAAGACTATGGTGGTGGTTGTGAATCAGTGGAATGGATCTCAATCTACGCAGACCTCTCGAACGACTCAAACCTCCTTCATGGTGCCTTCTTTCCTCATTAAACAATTACTGTAGGGGAATCTGGTATGCAACATTTTTTACTACACATGAACATGCCCAGGAACACTATGGAGGTACAACTAACAATTATTCTCACTAACGATCAACGCAACGGAAAAGAAAGAAGAGTTGGTGCAGCGCAATGATTTCGCAGCTAGGGTTAACCTCCCAGACGTGACAATTTCCCCTGGATGATCTGCCGATCTAGGACAAAACATACGATACCTCCGAGGTATCCACATGTACCATACTAGAGGTACATCAGCACTCTGTGGACCAGCACAAAAGACCACTGAGAGAACTTGCGGGAGAAAAAGTGTGCAAGGCAACTCAGTGAGGAGGGGCGCCTTCGGGCTTGGTTTGTCTCTAGGGGGTGCCCCCATGTGACGCCCCCGATTTGACCGTACACTAATCATGCACGTAAATGTGTACGATCAAGATCAGGGACTCACGGGAAGATATCACAACACAACTCTACAACATAAATAAGTCATACAAGCATCATAATACAAGCCAGGGGCCTCGAGGGCTCGAATACAATTGCTCGATCATAGACGAGTCAGCGGAAGCAACAATATCTGAGTACAGACATAAGTTAAACAAGTTTGCCTTAAGAAGGCTAGCACAAAAGTAGCAACGATCGAAAAGGCAAGGCCTCCTGCCTGGGACCTCCTAACTACTCCTCGAAGCCGAACTCCATGTAGAATCATCCTCGGGATCTCTAGCTCCTGGACTCCAGCATCTGGTTGCGACAATCAGGTATAGAAAGGGGAAAAGAGGGAGAAAAGCAACCGTGAGTACTCATCCAAAGTACTCGCAAGCAAGGAGCCACATTACATATGCATGGGTATATGTGTAAAGGGCCATATTGGTGGACTGAACTGCAGAATGCCAGAATAAGGGGGGATAACTAGTCCTGTCGAAGACTACGCTTCTGGCCACCTCCATCTTGCAGCATGTAGAAGAGAGTAGATGGTAAGTTCACCAAGTAGCATCGCATAGCATAATCCTACCCGGCGATCCCCTCCTCGTCACCCTGTTAGAGAGCGATCACCGGGTTGTATCTGGCACTTGGAAGGGTGTGTTTTATTAAGTATCCAGTTCTAGTTGTCATAAGGTCAAGGTACAACTCCGGGTCGTCCTTTTACCGAGGGACACGACTATTCGAATAGATAAACTTCCCTGCAGGGGTGCACCACATAACCCAACATGCTCGATCCCATTTGGCCGGACACACTTTTCTGGGTCATGCCCGGCCGCGGAAGATCAACACGTCGCAGCCCCACCTAGGCTCAACAGAGAGGTCAACACGCCGGTCTAAATCCTATGCGCGCAGGGGTCTGGGCCCATCGCCCTATGCACACCTGCACGTTGCGTACGCGGCTGGAAGCAGACCTAGCCCCCTTAATACAAGCGCGAGCTTACGGTCCAATGCGGCGCGCGCCACTCAGTCGCTGACGTCAAAAGAGCTTCGGCTGATACCACGCCGCCGGGATACCCATAACTACTCCCGCGTAGATGGTTAGTGCGTATAGACCAAATGGCCAGACTCAGATCAAATACCAAGATCTCGTTAAGCGTGTTAAGTATCTGCGAACGCCGACCAGGGCCAGGCCCACCTCTCTCCTAGGTGGTCTCAACCTGCCCTGTCGCTCCGCCACAAAGTAACAGTCGGGGGCCGTCAGGAACCCAGGCCCACCTCTACCGGGGTGGAGCCGCCTGTCCTTTCAGCCCCCTCATCAGAATCACTTGCGGGTACTCAACGAGCCGACCCGACTTTAGTCACCACATGTGTCATGTATATAATGTATATAGTATATACCCGTGATCACCTCCCGAAGTGATCACGGCCCAGTAGTATAGCATGGCAGACGGACAAGAGTGTAGGGCCATTGATGGAACACTAGCATCCTATACTAAGCAGTAGGATAGCAGGTAAGGGTAACAATTGTAGCAACAATGACAGGCTATGCATCCGTAGTCGAACTGGGGTCGCCGGTAGTCTCGGGGTCTACCGGAAAGAAGTAATGAAGGGGGAACACAATAAATAATAGAGCAATCAAAGCAACACAAAGCGTAACATGACAATACGCGGTGCTAGGTGTGCCCTAACGCGGTAGTAGGTGATATCGGCAAAGGGGGGAAACATCCGGGAAAGTTTTCCCGAAGTTTGCATTTTTCGGACAAATGAAACGGAGGGGGAAAGTTGCAAGTCTGCTATGCTAGGGACGTCTAGCGGACGAACGGACTGCGTATTCGGATTCGGCTCGTCGTTCTGAGCAACTTTCATGTAGAAAGTATTTTCATCTGAGCTACGGTTTAAAAGATATGATTTTCTAAAGATTTTACTAATTTCTGGAATTTAATTAATCATTTAATTTAATTCGAAATTGGATTTATGACATCAGCATGATGTCATGCTGACATCAGCAGTCAACAGGGGTTGACTAAGTCAAACTGACATGTGGGTCCAGTGGGACCCACCTGTCATTCTCTGTTTAGATTAATTAGGAATTAGCTAAACTAATCACTGTTTAATTAAACTAACTAGTTAATTAAACATGATTAATTAACTTAATTAATTAATTAATAATTAATTTTACTAATACATTTTTATTTTTATTTATTCTTTTTTTATTTTTTTATTCTTTTTTTATTCTCCTTTTTTTATTGATGTTCTTGGGCTGGGCCCCACATGTCTGTGGCCCAGAGGGGCCATAGCGGGTGCCAGCGTTAGCGGGCGTGGGCGAGCGTGGGCGTCCGACGGGGCGGACCCGAGCGGAGGCCGTTGGGGCACCGCGGGCGGCTCGTCGGCGGGCAGCGACGGGCGCGGGCCAACCGGGCGGTGGCCGCAGCGGACAGGGCGAGGAGGGGGAGGGGCGACAGCGCGGCGCACGGGGAAGGAGTAGCAGTGGCGGAGAGCGCCGTGGGACGACACGCAGTGGGCGCTGGTCGCAGGCGCGTGCGGGCGCGCACTTCACGCGGCGGGACAATTGTTGTGCGAGCCGCGACGCGGGCGCGTGCGATGCAGTGGGGGAAACAAGGCGGTGGCGCGGTGCGTCGGCGCGGAGTGACGGGCATGGCCGGACGGTGCAGCGCGTGGCCAGGGCGCGGCCCGACCGCGGTGAGCGCGGGGCCGGAGCGCGTGAGGCGCGGTTGCGGCCGGAGCAGAGCATCGGTGGGCGCGGCGGGAGCGCGACAGAGGAGGAGGGGGAGGGCCTCACGAGGGGTTTTGCAGGGCACGGGGCAGTGGGGGGTCGAGGAGGACGACGGAGACGAGGCGACGAGCTCGGGGGCGGTTCGGTGACGGAGAGGACGGCGGCGGTGGTGGTGCACGGCGACGACGAGCGGGTGTGGCCCGGTGACGAGGGGACGATGAAGAGGAGAAGAGGATGAGGCGGTTCGGCGGGTGGAGGAGGCAGTCCGGCGAGGGAGCTCCGGCGACGGGCGGCGGGGCGGCGTCGGGCGCGCGGGGGCGTGGTCGCCCCGATCCCGATCTGGATCGGGGGAGAGAGCGAGTGGTGGGGGGGGGGAGTGTGCGGTTACGGGTTAGGGTTTGACCGGGGGGGCTAGTAGAGGCTGCGGTTGGGCTGGGCTGGCGGCCGGGCAGCCTGCTGGGCCGAGGCCCAATTGGGGGGGGGGCTCTCTCTCTTTCTCTTCTCACATCTTAATTTCTTCTTTTCAGTTTTCTTTTATGTTTTCTTTTCTTTATATATTTTCTTTTCTATTTTATTTTTTTAATTCCTGTTTTATAAAATATAAATACAACTCCTAAATTAATGTTATAATTTATTCTACTGCCCCAAATAGTTTGACACCTAATTAAAATAGTTTGCATTATTATTATTTTTAAAAGGCATTTAATTAATTGTCATAGATGCTGTTTTAATTACTTTAGAGCCTTTAAACATTTTATAAAAGTGTGGTTTCTCCACAATAATTACCTATGTATTATTTGGCAACACCCCAACATTTTAGTTTTAATATTAGAAAATCTTTACCGTTTGACTTTATTTTAAGTTTGAATTTCGAATCGATTTTGAACTAACACGAGATTAACAACAGTAACCAAGGTGACGTGGCATCATTTCCAAAGGGTTACTGTAGCTTAATTACCCGGGCGTCACACCCCATCTATTTACATGTGTAGCATCATAAATCTACAAAAAAACACGTGTCATGAAAGAGTGGAAGCACTGAATACATTGCCCTCCACAACTGAACTGACTTGCCCTTCAGATTTTCTACTGCAAGATTTGACGTTTGGTTAAGAGGGGTTCTAGTAGAATCAAATTATAACTCCATTGTATGAGTCCAGGTATTAACGTCATCTCCCTCAAATTTAGAAATATTTAGTTTTGCAGCTTGACTACATGTTGTTGTTTGTGGAATTCATGTGGAGTTGGTGCTCTATATTTTGGTGCACATTTCCTGTTGGGACATTCAAACTGCTATTTTATGTGTCATGTTGTTCAGTAACATTGAGATGTTGTTGTGGCATGCTGTGAGGAATAGTTCCAAGATTTGGGGCAACATCAGTAGTGGTTTGTTGAGCAGGCGGGGGTGGATGTGTGGCTGCTTTGGAGTGTCACACAAATGCAACTCTCTACACTGCATGTCAAGAAGTGCCCACTGCACATATAGATAGATTTTCAAGGTAGTTGTTTCGAGTGACTTTAGTAGGTGGATTATCTTTTAGTGTATCACTTAATGGAGATTTTTTAAAGGGGAATTTCCTTTGGGTGACTAGAGGTTCTCATTTACATCCTCTTCATTAGTTTCATGCAATCATCTTTGAAAATTGTTGTGAATTTTGTCAAAGTTGTTCTAGATGCTCACGAAGTTCTTCTGTGCCGAAGCGCTGAAGCAGTAAAGTCCACAAATTCTTTCATGTCAACTTTTCTAGACTGTTGAAATGTTTTGATGTCCAACTCTACAAACTCAAGCTCCAAACAACCAATGTCCAAGGACTTAGATTCCCCTTCATCTTGATACAAGGAGGGCTTTAGAAGCTACGAAAGAAGCTCACCTTTGTGTGGAATACTGAAACCTGCCTGGGAAAAATGAAAGGATTTACACTAGTGAACTGGCAACCATGACTTATCCTACAAGTTATACCACTGCCGATCATCTACGCATGTGCCTCCCACTGCTACCTGCTACATGATTTGGCACCTAAACCCCGAAAAAGTACCACTATGTTTTTTTCGCACTTATTGATTCAAGCACCAAACTTCACCCCAAGCAAAGCCTATCACCGCCAAGTCGCTACTGATGAGACCATGCCACCATAGAGATCCAGGACAAGGAGGGGGATATTATTGGAGGTACTGATGTAGAGCATCCTACGGACATCACCATGTCAAGAGTCCCTTGGTCAAGTGACACGTGTGACATCTACTTCGTACATATAAAGGTGAATCATCTCCTTTACATGTGTCCATTTGATCCGTTCGAGTATGGTATACTACTTGACCCCCACGTTCATGTATAGGTTTGCTCGAAGCTTCATGGATGACGAGGAGGAGTGCAAGCAGCAAGGAATGACTACACCATCCGCGAGGGAAGCTTCAAAGCAAAGATGAAAGAAGACAGAGTTGCAGCAAGCTACAGCCATTGGACATCCCGTCAAACAACCGGATGCGCGGTGCCTGATGAAGAGGAGCAGCAAGGAGCTGAAGAAGGCCAGGATGTGCTCCCGCGACTGGAGATCCGGTACCCACCAGAAATCCGGTGCCAGGGCATCCGAGAGGAAACACAAAGTATTTGCGGTGCGTACCAGACATCCGGTGCCTCGTGATCCACCGGACATCCGATACCTGTTGGGTTCTACGGTAGGGTGCGTCGAGTGCAAATTAAAATTTTCCTACGCGCAGAACAACCAAGAACATGGTACGGGACATGGATCATAGATCGTTACCACTAGACGCGCAGTGTCGTGCAGCGGAAGAAGAGTTGGGCAGCGCGTCCGTGTGGATCGTCTCCTCCTCGCCCGATCTCCCTCGAACAGCCGGTCGTCGGATCCCTCGTACAGGTTCGCCGGAGCGGCGCAGGTGCACCGCCTCTAACGGTATCTGCGCGTGCGGTAGGAACGTCGTGCGGCGGACTGCTAGGTCCGATCACACAACCGGCGGCGAGTAGAGGTGTCTATTCGTAACACATGCAAACCCTAGTGATAGCGCCGAGGCGATCAATCAATAAGTGTGCCGCACCTCCACTATATATAGGCATCTGTTGCGGGCTCAACTCTTGGGTCTCGCACAGATCCTAAAGCCCACAAGTCTACTCGGCCACAATCCAAATACAGCTCGGATCACATCCGACCAGTGTCCTCGGATCCGACCTCGTAGGCTCCTTCCCTTAAGCGTGCAACCCCTTAGGTTCAAGCCGGCTTGGTCGCAGTTCAGATCACCTCTGAACTGCACGGGTGGTAGCGGCCTCTAGCAAGGCATGCCGAACACCAAGCAGACTACGAAGCTGGTTAGGCGAACCTGTACAACATGTCACACTTCTATTCCCTTTGCCACACGATATATGTTGTCCGGCTCAAGGCGAGATTGTCATCCTTATGCTAGCCCGACCTCTTTCTCGTTCCAGTGATGCCGACCACAAACCAGATTATCTCATAATCCTTATCGCATGGCCATGCTTATTCTGGTCGGATCACACGAGGGGCCCAGAGTATATCTCTCCTGGTCGGAGGGGCAAATCCCATCTTGCTCGACCATGTCTCGCAGCATGGGTCTAGACAAGCCCGAAACCTACCTTTGTAACTACCCAGTCACGGAGTAGCGTTTGGTCGGCCCAAAGCAGGTTTGTCGCCATCCCGAGTACATGTGCCAGCTCAGGTCTTAGGACATAGAACGTATGTTGTACTAGAGACTCACAGATGACATATTGTTGCGTCTCATAGTTGGGTCTGTTTGACTCAAACTTTATCTCGACTCGGATCCAACTACGTCGAATCCGACCAGATCCTTTCAAGTCCATATTATCCGGTTAGCATCACATGCTCCATGGCTAGTGAGACCAAGCCATCGACCGTGTCATATGCTAGTCTAGTCGGCTGCACGTCCACACAGCCCTTTCGACTAGGGACCTTTTAGGACAATCATCATACAATGCATAGTCCCACAAACAAGTCACGTACTTGCTGATACACATCATTGATAATGTCCAAGGACTATCTTTATTCATAAACACATAGGAAATATCATCATACATGATTGCCTCTAGGGCATATCTCCAACAATACCCACCGTACATTTGATGCATGTCTGTGTGGAAGCTTGGGCCCAAAGCCCATGTATCTCTCTCCCACCTACACACCCGTGGCTTGTACTATAAATAGACCCCCCTTGATTTCTAGGGTTAATTAAGATTAGAACAAACACCATAGAACTTAGCTCATGTACCTTCCATTGTGGGATCTATCCTCTCCTATGGAGATTAAGACCACCATGAGTGGAGAATCCTAAGGGATTGCAAGACCTCTATATGAGGAGAACCATTTATGGTTAGGCCTCCCCTTGTGGAGAAGAAAGGCTTCCTAGAAGCATCAAGCCCTCCTTGTTCTAGGACTTGGGGAAGAACCCCATCTTGTTTCATCTCTCTCTTTGGATGATTTGAGATCAAGGATTTTTCTATGTGTATCTCTATTTGCATATATGTGTGTTGATTTGTGTGATTCCCCTCGCGTTCTTGGTGTTCTTCCTCAAATGCACCTCCAATTCGTGAAGATTGAGCCACATAGGGTCTCTACCCTACATCAGGTCTGAACCACAACGCATCGTGAGATCCGTCATGCCCTGGAGATCCGAGAGGCATTTGTACCAATCAATAGGCCCAACCAAACTTCAGACTAGAGTTAACACTAAATTCAAAGTAAGTAAACTCAAACATGCCGAAGGTTGAGGGATCTCTACTCGGAGACGAACACTTAAATGTGACCACACTAGTACGGATAGGGTTTATCCCAATCACACCAATAATGTCCGTAATGAAGGAAAAAAGGCTGGCTTTATAACCATTATATGACGTACGCGGTGTTTTGGCTCCTAGGTGCATATGCACCCATTGTCTAAATACACATTTTGAAAAGTTGAAAAATTCGGAACGAAAATCATGCGGGTATATCCGGATATTCTATGTACGTGCATAAAGTTTTGGTGAAAAACAACGTTTTTTGTGGCTTGTGTAAAAAAGATAAAGAAATGCAAAATAAATAGTTGTAATGAAGCATCAGAAATTGTCTTTTTTACACAAACCACAAAAAACCTCGTTTTTCGCCGAAAACTTTGTGCACGCACATAGAATGTCCGGATATACACGCGGGATTTTTGTTCGGAATTTTTCAACTTTTGAAAATGTGTATTTATACAATGGGTGCATATGCACCTAGGAGCCATTGCCAATTTCCGTTATATGACGAAAAATAGACAATGGTATAAACAATAAGAAAAGAAGAGGTTTTCGGGTTGTTGTGAGGCGAGCAACAAGGCGGCATCCCGGTAGCTGTGGATTGTCCGATCTTCAATCAATTACCCCGAGCTATAGTTGTCAACACGAATGTGTATGTTGGATCTCAAGTTGTTCAATCGTAGATGGACGTGAACACGGTCGTCAGCGCTCGGACAACATTAAATTTGTCTTGTTTCTTGGGTGAAATCTAGAGCTTTAGGTTCTAGCTAATGCCTGACATACTACCTCATTAACAATTCAACCAATAGTTGGGTCTTTTGATATTGGTTAGCCCATCAAATAAATATTGAAACATTGGCCCTGTTTGAATCATGGGGTTAGAGCTAGTTTGGGTTAGTTGCGGGCTCAAATAACCCAAAAGTATCCAAACAGGGGAGGGTTAGAGTGGGTTAGTTCCATCTAACCCAACTATTCCGATGAAGAGGTGCTTATTTGGGTTAGAGTGGGTTAGAAAATAACTCTAACTCTAACTGTGTTAGAGTATCCAAACAGGGCCATTGTTTTCTCGCTTCACCATATTCATTTACTTATCACGGGTTTTCGTGAATGTAGATTATCTAGTACTAGTACCTGTCATCATTGTAGATCCTGTTCAATTGGTGAATAAAATGGGATTAGTCGGAAAAAGTAGATAGTCTGAGTTAGGCAAGCAGGATAAGAGGTCCACGTGGAGCCGACGGCAGCGCCTGCCCATCGCAAACTCGTCTAGCCCAGTAGACGAGCCGGGCACTTGTACGATGAGTCTTCTCATCAAAGTTGAAGATATTGGAGCCGAAAGAAAACCTCTTTGCTGCATCCCCCGATCGACACGAGAACGAAGAAAACGTGCATGGATCAGGCCCGTCGTGCGTGCTAGTGTAGGAGGATCACCATGCCTGCCTCTGCGTGTGCCGAGGGAAACGCGTGAAAGTAGAGACGAGAAATGTGTGCGCAGCTTCCGGAGGTAGATGGATAGATGCTTTGCCTACCAGGCAGGCAGGCAGGCAGTAAGTTCGCAAAAAAAAAAAAGGCAGGCAGGCAGTAGCTCCTATACGGAGGAGAGGACTGACGGTAATGGCATCTCCTCTTCCCTCTGTGCGGCTATGCGTATGCGTGTCAGAGCGTGCGTTCGTCAGTCTGCGGCGTACACGGACCTGGTCCATGGACACCCTTGACCATCTCCCACTCTTTCCGTCCGTTGGACGTGGCTTTTGCCCGGAACGGGAGCTGCGTCTGCGTGTGGAGTTGCTGCCTGCCCACAGCCCCTTGCCTCTTTCCTCCTTTCGGCATTTCCTTCGCCGCGTAAATAAATCAGACTACACGAGAGGAAAAAAGAAATATAGCAGAGAGAGAGAGAAAGGGAGAGACCCGGCGAGGACGAAGGGAGGGAGGAGTAAAAAGGAATCCACTTTTCCTACCCACCACCATTTCTTTCTTTTGCACTGCCACAGCACAGCACAGCACACCCTCTTCATTTCGCCTCCCGTCCCCTCAATAAACCCTCCTCCCCTTCCCTTCCCCTCCGTTCACACAATCCCCTCCTCCTCCCCTCCCCAAGCAACCAACCCTCGCCGTCGCCGATCACCGCCGGACGGGAGCTTCCCCAACCGTCTCCCGGCGATTCCTCGGTAAAATCACCGCCTCTTCGTTCCTCTCTTTACTCCGTCCCCACGCTGTAATTTAACGGCCTAGCGCTCGCTCTCGCCTCAAAGCAACGTCGCGCCGTGCCGATGAGACGCCTCTCTCCACCCAACCGCGCCCGATCGTGCTTCTTCTCCGCACCCAACGCGCCGGCCTTGCCTTCTCTTGCGGCTGCTTCTGCTTGGTGGCGGTGGGGGGCACGGGGTGGGGCGGTTCTTCGGATTTCCCATGCAAATCAACGGGATAGCGCAATGTAGGATGCAAGCGGGGAAATTAGGGCGCGTGCTCCCATTTCCATCACGCGAGTGATGCCCCGATCTTCGCTTTTTTTTTCCCTATTGTGAATGCTCTGTTGTATCCGATTACCAAGTACTGTAGGGTGCCAACTGCAAAAGTCCTCCCTTGTGTTATCACTGTGCTTGCCCTGTTGCTGGCTGCTTCTGCTGCAATTGCGTAGTACTTGTAGCTTGTTTGGTTCCATCATTAATTGTGACTGCCATGCAGTCTCAGGTGTAACTGAGTTTTACTATGAGGTGATATACGACTGACTGGGCCTTGCAGTAATTATGTTTAGTGTACTTTTTTTTAGGGGTATTATGTTTAGTGTACTGATATGTTGAATTGCGTACATGTTTGGTCGTTCAGTTCCCTTTATTGCTCTATACACACATCCTTTTTGTAAGTTTGGGGCTTCAAAGGGGAAGGTATTATTGAAAGTGCATGCATTTTCTTCGAATCATTGCGTGTCCTCAACGTACAATGTACCTGTACTAGTTTCTCATGTGCCAATACTTCTCTTCTTACTAAAAATGGTGCCAAATAGGCTCTTTTTGTGGCGTTCCGGATGAAATGTTTGCATGCAGATAGGGGATTCACTTTGATTTCATATGATTCACTAACATGCCTAAACAACTTGCTTCATATCAATGCATAGACAATGTTAAGTGAACCTTCACACAACTAATTAAGTATAGTAAACTGATGACACGGTGTTAGTTGATTTGCGCATCGTGCTTTCGTCTTTACAAAATGTTTATGACTGAACAACTTCAATTCGCGCTGCACTTTGTTTAATAATTTCCGCTTGTTCTCAGCTTAATGCAATGGTCAAGAAGAAATCTTCATGGAGCCAGGTTGTGAGTGGCAGGCCAACAAACCTCTTTGTTCCTGCAAGAAATCTTCCAGTGCAGGATCTTGGAGCTGTAATTTTCGGCTGCACAAACAATACTATTGCTGAGTGCCACTCGCGCCAACTTTTTGGTACGCTATATTTCTTAATCATAGTCTTGCTGTTATAAGCCCTTTCTTTTTCTTTCATACAAAGAAGTGACATGTCTGTGTTTTTTAGAGCGTATGCCTTCTCCAATTGATGCATCTACGATACCTTGTGCTAAAAATTCTTCTTTCATGCTTTTTAAAGAATAGAATTCAGATTTTTGAAATCAGTTTGCTGAATCATGCACTAACTTATGTAACTTACATGTCAGGCTTGCCAAAAGCACATCTCTCATATGTACACAACATCAAGGAAGGGCTACCTCTATTCCTGTTCAATTATGATGATCGCAGATTGCATGGCGTTTATGAAGCTGCAAGCAATGGCAAATTCTGTCCTGAATCAAATGCATGGACAAATAATGGCTACGAAAAGACAAGCTATCCTGCTCAGGTATCATCCTTTATTCTTGTATATGCCACCTTGCTCAACCTCTATAAAATGACTCAAAGGGAACACTGTACTCTTCCAATTATCTAGGTTGCAATGCGGATGAGAATGTGGTGTGTTCCACTAGAAGAGAGTAAATTCAGGAATGCTATTATAGGCAATTATTACCAGAAGACGCCCACTGTCTATGGCCAGAAGCCTCACTTCTTCAGATTTGAATTGGATCATGCACAAACACGTGCTTTGATGGCTATGTTTACTCCTTCGCCTTCCCCCATCAAGTTCTGGACGCCTCCTGTTTCACAACCAGGAGCTCAGCATGTGAGTGAACCAACACCACCTCCTGTGTGGGTACAAAAATTTGAGGGTAACAATGAGCTCAAAGCAGAAAAGGTTTTAGTGTCATATGCAGATGCGGTAAAGCAAAGCAAGTTTGAGGTTGAGGGAGTTGGACTAAGAGATGTGGATGATGGGCGGAACAATGAGTGGAACAATGAGCGGAACAATGAGTGGAACAATGAGTGGAACAATGAGCGGAACAATGAGTGGAACAATGAGTGGAATAATGAGCGGAACAACGAGCTCAAACCAGAAAAGGTTTTACCAGAAAAGGGTTTAGTGTCATATGCAGACATGGTAAAGCAGAACAAGTTTGAGGTTGAGGGAGTTGGAATGGCAGATGTGGACAATGGGCATGCCAGCTCAAGCAAAGAATCTTCCAATGGTTTCGATGATCTCGACTGCAAAGAGACACCACCAGAGTGGGAGGATCATGCACTGTTCAGTAAGGGAGTTGAAGTGCAACAGCAGCAACAATCTGCCCAGCAGGAAAATGAGCTTAGCTTCACGTTGGTATTAGAGAAGCTTAAGGCTCTATCAGTCCAGCAACTTAGTTCTGAATTTTATGCCAATGGAGCTGGGACTGAAGGCATTGATGCATATGGTTGTAAGGACATGCAAGAAGTTAAAGGTACATTTCTTGAGGGGCACTGTGGTTTGCCGGAGAACTTAGATACCGAAGTCGATCAGCTTGCCTGGGAGCATTCCAGTTTGCTACTCCAAGGATTGGACTATGAATCCTATTCAGAAGCTAAGGTTAGTTATAACATAGCTACAGGGTTACTACCGTCCTTATTTCTTGTCTGTCTAATATGAATACTCCTGCAAACAGCTTCATGTCTATGTATTCCAACTTTCTCACAGTTATTTTGTTTTTCAGTTGATAGATGTGGTTAAAGGACTGTCCGAACGTATAGAGACTATGGAGAAGAAGCAGGTATCTCTAAATGCTGCAATATCTTCAAATGCCTTATATCTGTTATACTGTTTTTTTTTTGGATCTTAAAGTTTATGGATCAATAAGTTGATCATAGCGTTAATTCATGGTTGGTGACCTACAGGATGGTTGTATTTTCAAACTAAGTTTACTTTTATGTATTCTCTAGTGTATAGGATTATACATTTTGTATGTAAAATGTTGGGAACTCCTGCAAAATTCAGCTTCTTTAGTGTTCTGTTCCTAATATTTTGATATGTTCAAATGCAGATTATTTCCAACAAAGAAGTCAAATGCCTACAAGGAGTGAATGACAGGTTGCTCAAAAGAGTTGTTGAGCTAAAGAACACAGTGAAGAATTTGAATTCGAAAATAGATCCTTTATCTCTAGATGATTCACTAAATCAGTTTGTTGAAGAATGTTTGGGTTCAGAAGATGTCATTTATCTCATTGGTGGTTTCGATGGCATCTCATTTTTGTCATCATTAGACTCCTTCTCACCCTCCTTGGACATACTAACACCTCTGAAACCAATGACTGCTGGGAAGTCCTATACCTCTGCTGTCGCGTTAGATGGCAAAATATTTGTTCTTGGTGGTGGTGATGGCGCTTGCTGGTTTGATACAGGTACTCATTGGTTTCTGTGTTTAGTCTTTGATGGCCTCCCTGATTGCAAATTTTTAGGTCCTAATATATGCATGCATCCTTTCTCCTGAAGTTGACTGTTATGACCGAAGACGTGATGATTGGACCCCATGCCCAGCACTGACTCATGGAAAGGGGAGCCTCGCTGGAGTTGGTTTGCATGGGAAAATTTATGCATTTGGCGGTGGAGATGGCATTTGCTGTTTCTCTGACATGGAGGTGTTTGATCCTGCTCAGGGAAAGTGGACAAAGAGTCACCCTATGCTAGAAAAGGTACATACGTTTTCAACATGTCATCCTTGATTCAACTTACCTCCATTGCAGAATGATTTAATCGAGTCTAGTAATTGTTGTATACGCTGCAGACCAGGAAAGTTACTAGTTATGAACGAGTACTACACCGTAAAGAGAAAAAACTGTGGGTTTACAGGAAAACTTAGTTATGAACGAGTATGAGTAGCCTACTGATAAATTAGTTGCTCCATTTTCAATACAAAGACGAGATAGTACCAACTTTTATCTCTTCATTCTCGATGCAAGCATGAGAACTACGAAATCCTAAGCAGTTACAGATAGAGCCTCCATGTACCAACTTCATCCTTAGTCGGTCATCTCCTGGGGAAACCACACCTTGTTTCAGTGCGCATGTTAAAAAGGAGGATTAGCATAAGTTGGTTTTCAGCGGGTTGCTCTTTCTTGAATTACCATAAGTTGGCCTAACATTGTTCCATCTTATCCCAAAGTTGTAGATTTCTCCACCATAACCTCCACACCACTGCCTAATATCCACAACAATGTCTTTGACATACTCGATGGTTCCTTCTCCCACGAGGATCACCAGAAATACCATGCTGGTTTTGCCTTTAACTGGATGGGGTCAGGGTTAAGTCTTCTGTAAGGAAAGAAACGGGGGCTCCGCTAATTCATTATAGATGTATGGAATTTAGAAGTTTTCCCTGCTTAAGCAGGGAGACAGTCTCTTATTCAAGTGAACAAATGAACAAAATGTGTTCATGGATATGAACATAAATAACTTCTAGGTGTTGGTCTCCACTGCTTATTTGCTTTAAATTTGTAAATTTTACTTTCTGTTGACTAGCGAAACTCGTTAGTATCTTTTATTTTGTAAAATGCATCTAAAGCTGGCATCAAGGAGGACCATTTTATGGAAAGATAATGATTGTCCTGATGCAAAAGTGCGTACTTCTGTAGTACTCTGTATAATTGTTCTTGTTTCTCTATTTGCTATTTATGGTTTCTTACTCATGTCCATATAATGATATATTCCAGCCTATAAACCTCTATGATGTGATGATTGCTTTTGCCTGAACAATCTGTGCTGCTTGGTTTTCAGCGCTTTTCTCTAGCTGGTACGGAACTTAATGGTGTGATTTATGCAGTTGGCGGTTTCAATGGCGTTCGATATCTGAGGTGATATCCTTTCACCACTTGTACTTATTTTGGCAAGTTTCAGTTACAAACTGATTTAGATACTATCAACCCAGCAAAAGTAAGTAGTTTAGTGCAGCAATACAACCTGCAAAAGTCTTAGAGCACATATCATAACTCATGGTTTAGTGCATATTACTCTATCGACCTCCTTTTCGAGCAACAGAGAAATACTCTCCTTATATCGAAGCAGTATGTAAATCTGTAATCAACTGAGTAATTGCACGGTATTCGTTAGCCTATTTTCTTTATGGCTTACATGACAATGAACTTATTATTTCTTCAAAGTGAGAATGTATGATTTCCATTTTGCTAATGCTACGATGTTTGTTACCAGCTCTGCTGAGAGGCTTGATCCTAGGGAGCCTAACTGGAAAATGCTCCCAGCAATGAGTACAGTAAGAGGTTGTCATACGGTGGCAGTGCTTGATGAGAAGATGTAAGTATGTGCATCTCTTTTTACAGATCAGGACGGTCCACTAAAAATTGTAGAATGTGGGCATCTAACTAAGTCTCTGGTATAGCTCTTCATGTCATATCACAGGGATCAGCATGAATTTTGTACGATGTCGGCCATCTAATCTGAACTTTTGTTTTACTGACTCTCGTTACAACTGAAAACAAGCATAGATGCCCGTCATGGTGCTTTACAATGTCGTGTTTTCTTTCAGATATGTAATGGGTGGTTATGATGCTGATGCTGGAGCAATGGTGTCCACCGTTGAGGTGTACGAGCCAAGAATGCCGTCATGGGTGATGGTGGAACCAATGAACTACACCAGAGGGTACCACTCTTCAGCTGTGCTTGGTGGCTCGATATTCACACTGGGTGGGGTCAAAGGTGAAGCAGATACAATCTTGGATGTGGTAGGTAGCTACACCCAGATGCAATTTTCTTACAATGTCCAAGCAATTTTCTGCCGAGCACCATACGGCTAACATAACATCCAACCTACATTACTGCCTAGATTATCCTTCAGTTTCAGCCGTTTTATCACTTGATTCTCTCGCTGTTTGATGTGTACTCCCTCTGTAAAGAAATATAAGATCGTTTAGATCACTACTTGCTGATCTAAACGCTCTTATATTTCTTTGCAAGGGGAGTAGTTCTCAGAAAAATTGCGTTGATCAATTGTTGAAACCTTTTGTGTTGGATGGATTGTCAGGTGGAGCGCTACAAGGAAGGCTGTGGTTGGGTGAATACAGGGATGAAGTCAACCGGCAGCAGATGCTACTGCTCTGCCATTGTTCTCTGACCGACCGGCTTTCTCCGATCTACGTTGACACTCCGAACCTATACCTACTATCTAAGTACTCCCTCCGTCCCGAAATACTTGTCATCAAAATGGACAAAAAAGGATGTATCTAGAACTACAATATGTCTAGATACATCTCCTTTTATCCATTTTGATGACAAGTATTTCCGGACGGAGGGAGTATCTCTCTAAGCTGCTGCTGCTGCTGCTGATGAGTGAACTGCAAAGCAAACTGTTAAGACCCTGGAGGGTCCTCTCTTTGTCCTTGTCTGAATTCAGAAGCCCTTGCCTCCTGAGCCGAGAAAACCGTCATCGACTGTCCAATTTCTCGTTTCTTGTTTTTTGGATCTTAATTGACAGCGCAGCAAACATCTAATTTGAAACTGAACTGAATTGCGAAAAAGGACACGAACTATATGGACGAACATTTGATTTGTTACCGTATGCTCATGATCATTTTTCGCTGTCGTTTGCCTTCCTGTTGTTTGCTGAAGCAACTTCAGGGCACCAGACACAGCAAGAGAACACCAGAGTTTAGATTCAGGCCCGGCTTGAAGCCTTGACATGATCCTTGATTTTCAAAAAATTCTTGAAGATGGTTTCAAAAGATCTTTTATTTGCCATATTTTATGTACTTTTTATATTTAAAAAACGTGAAATTGTACTAGAACTGTAGAAGTAGGGCTGGCGTGCAGAAAGTGGTTGTTGAGATAGTAAAGAGGACGTGCAGAATACTGACCTTTACACGTCCCCATCGATCGCATCACATCCCAACCCACCGATGGCCGTCGGCGAGGAGGTCAAGCTCTCCATCTCCGGCGCCGCCCTCGCGGCGCTCCTCCACCGCTGCGGGGCCGCCGCGGGTGACTGCGACGGCCTCCTCTTCGGCCGCGCCCACCGCCCCCCTCCGCCGGCCCCCACCCTCTCCGACTACGATGACCAAGCCCCCGCCTCCCCGTGCCTTTTCATCTCCATCTCCGGCCACTCCTCCCTCTCCAACCCATGCTCCCTCTCAGATCCCCTCGGCCGCCCCAACCCGCCACCGCCCTCCTCCCCTTCCCCCCTCGGCTTCTTCTCGTCCCGCCGCCGCGCCCCTCTCCGCCCCTCCATGCGCGAGCTCGCCCTAGCGTGCTCCTTGTCCAAAACCCTATCGCCCCTCACCCACCCGCTCCTCTTCATCCTCGCCTCCCCCTCCGCTTCCGACGATCTCTCCACCCACTCCTTCGACTACCGCGCTTTCCTCCTCGTCGGATCCCGCCTCGTCCCGACCTCGCTCACCGTCGTCAACGTCGGCCCCGGCTTCCGGGACCAGTACCACTCCTTCGCCCCGGAGTCGCCCTTCCCGTTGCTGCAGACTAAGCCGCCGGCGGCGGCGCCCCAAGCAGAGGATGCTTACAGCATTGGAGAGCAGAAGGCGGTCGATGCGATGGTGGACGGGTTTGGGCTGGGGAAGCTGCAAGGGCTCGTCTGCGCTGCAGCCGGGCAGGCGGCGGAGATGGATAGCATGTATGCCGGGATGCTCCGGAGGATGGAGAAGCTCGCCAGGGAGGTGGAGAAGAGCAATCACCGCGTGCTCGACCAGGTTGTCTTTTCATCCTGCCTATGATGTTGTTCTTACAGTGATTCCATGCGGAATGCATTTACGAGTTATTGCGCAAACCATCTAGTGGTTGAATTGTGCTTTGAGGGGTTCTTGCAATTTAGTCAGTAATTCAGTATGTTGGTTTGGAGCTACATCTTGCAAAGTTTTAACCGAAAATGATCAGCTCGGAGCAACGGTGACTATTATTCATGCAAATAGTTGCATAGTTTGGCAAGAAACATTTCCTTATGCAAGGGTGGTAGTTATTCATGCCTACGCAGAGTAGTGTGTAGAGAATTAGTCATTCTGGTCAAGATTTGATTCTCCTTCATCACAACAGGTTCACTCGTGTAGATTATGCATGGGATATGAAAGTTTCCTTTCCTTTCAAGAGTGCATTGTTTATGCTCAATTGGTTGTCAGCATTCATGAAATAGCTTTCAAGAGTATTTTTCATGTAATCGTATGCCACAGCTGCACTCATGGAAGTATATAGATAAGCTAACCAAATAGCTACATGTTCAGTCCCAAATCCAAAAAAGTCTCGCCATCACTCCCTCAGTCTATCTCCTATTTCAATCTTGCTCCACCAAGATGCTTGATTCCATGAGCTAAAATATGAACTATAAAGTCCCAGTAAAATGGCTTGCAGTGCCAATTGAAATTTGGGCCTAGAGCTGCTCTTATTCAAGGCAAGAAAAGGCGGAACATACTGAGTTGGAGAAAGGGTTTATAAAGCCAGGGCCCGTCCTGAGATTTGGAGGGCCCAGGGCAAAACTAGAAACTGGGGCCCTTGATATGCAAAAGAAAAACAAATCAGTTTCTTGTGGAAAAAAAAATCTGAACACACCATGTCGGTGAGCCGTATGTATATTTGAGATTTAGTTGGCCTAAAGGAGGAAGAGAAGCTTGCTGCCACATTTTAAATGTATTGATCACCCATCACGGTATAATTGTTTTATATCTTCAGAAAGAAGAGAGCGAATCTCACTAAATATACCGAGAAAAAAGATAAATTTTCTGTGAAAATGCAAATCAGATATGGCTTTCAGAAAAGATATTTTTACTTGTGGTGGAAAATAATGATGAGAATACAAATCTGGAAAGGCCTTTACACGAAACCGAAAAGTAAAATGAAGAAAGCTAAAATACTATCAGTGTGCCATGCGCAGTTTTCGTATGTAGCTGGCAAACTCACCCCCAAAAGAGAGGATGTGTATTATCATGGTTTTGCCTTCACGTGCCATGTGGTGCTCATACACACAGAAAGCCAATTATAAACCGTTAGAAAATTAAATAGCTGAACCATGTGTTGTACTAATTGATTGCTCGAGTCAACATGGGAACCTACTATCTACTACACCGGGCTTTAGTCCAAGATTGAGCGACGAAGCGAAGCGTCGGAAGGGGCATGAGAGGATTTGGCACTCGAGTAGTTGCCACTGAATGTGTGCGCTCTGTTATTGATCGTCTTGTCATTTGTCCATGTGATTCTGTAGGAAAGGCGGAACCTGGTGCTGAGGTGTAAGACAGCGGGACTGCAACTGCAATAAAAGACCGAAGCTTCTTTCGGTCTCAGCAAGGTATAGCCTGAATTGGGACTCTTGTAAAACTTGCTTCAATCAATGTCTGTGCTCCTGAGGGTTATCGCTTACTCTTTTGTAGTTTTGTTACGACATACTTCTGTTACAGTAGTTGACTCATTCTGCTCTGAGACATCCAGATTCTAGGGTGACTAATTGATGATCTTGATTGCACTAGTTCATTTAGTTCATATAGGAACTGGTAAAATTGCAGTCTCGAGATTCCAGCACATTTCGTAGCGTGCTAGTTCTGCAACTATTTGGTACTTTGCCGCCGCAAGGAGCAACTTTGGGCCCGATGTACTTAAACCTGAAATGTTGCTGTGTTGGCGCTTGTGTATTCTCGATTATGTATAACATATCAACCAGCCTATGTTGACTTGTGTTTCACTTAACTCTCTGTGCAGTGTGTATATGCTCCGGAATACTGGAGCAGGGCGTCTCCAGTCAGGGATTGATCGTGCATTGCACGGCAGTAGTTCAGCCATTGGAGTAATGGCTCTCTAGGGTGAAAGATGGTGTGCTCCATGGATGGAGTTGGGACGGGCGGCTTGCCGTTCAGAAACTGGTGGTGCTGGCAAAGTGCAGCGTTGAGTCATGGTCGTCGTTGTGATGCTCCTCCTATTCGTTTATCATGCGATTGAGCGGACTGAGTCGTAATGTATTTCCTCAGACACTACATAACAACATTATGTTATGGAGATAATGATTTGTTATGGCGATTATGATTTGTTGATTTTTCTTTTCTTTCTGCACTGATGATTTGTTGACTTGTGGTTTTTCTCTCCACCGTTTCCTTCTTCAGGGGTGGCCCTCGTAAAATCAGGCAATTGATGGTGATAATGTAATGACGTGGTGGCCTCCTTCACGGGCAATCTCGCTCAGCTTTTTAAGCACACATTTGACACGAAGGGGCTCAGATTGGCTGACTTTAACGTAACACTAGCAAAGATGCCCATGCGTTGCAACGGGAGAAAACAACCCTCACACGCCCTTGCCCACTGAGCTAAGGCTAAAGACCTCACCCTCACGTCTATAACATAATAAACATGACTAATACCTCATCCTCATGTCCACATCCTCCATTTCAATATAACACCAGACACATGTTCCTGCTTGTCATCTTTGCGGTCCTTGTCGCCGGTGGTCGCAGTACTAGTTGTCACTAACCAAGGTTGGCCAGGTCCAACAACTGGATTGTTGAGCCGCCTTCGTGCCCGACGAACATCAAGAGTGTTGAACAAAGTTTCTTTTATCATTTGGCTAATATAATAGGGAAAAGCACCGCACATAATGTAAATTGAGTAGTTTGTGTCAGATAGACCATGAAAACTTAGTTGTACTCCTCATGCATTTTGACGGGAGTCATTGGGCCGAGTGAGACTGGTCGTACGTGAAGACGCGACAAAGAAAAAGATTCCTTCCATATCGTAGTTTAATAAACTGAATAAACTGAACTAAAACAATGCATTAGAGTGGACATATGTCAAAAATTCCCCAAGTTTTATTAATAGGTATAGATTAAAAAATAATGTTTTAAAAATGATTGCCTTTTCAAATTTAAAGTTCAAAAAATATTTTTGTTTTTAAAATGTTTGCAAATTCGGAAAATAATCACAACAGTGCCTCTTAGTTTTTTTTTTGTTAAAAAAACTCAGGTTTCAAAATAAATAAAAAGAGAAGTATTGTTTTTTTTAAATGTTCGAGTTCAAATTTTTTGTTAACAACTTCGCAAAATTTTCACGTTCTAAAATATATTCATTTTTTTGGAAAACAAATCTTCTCCTCTTAGTATCAGGCGCGACTGTGAGCTTAATTTATACTTTCACGCGGGTAATTGAACACCAAGCCGTCTTGTTTAGTCCAGCGGTAACTTTTTGAACGCTCTAGCGTGAGCTGCTGGGATCGATTCCTGGTTGTGCAGTATTTTTCCTTGCAATGGTTTCTACTGGCTTGCGCTGTTGGTGCTAATGGGCCGGCCCATTGCGTCCTGTGATTTGTCTTTTTGACTGAAACGAATCGGGAGAACCAGAAAACTCTACCGTGGAAACACCTCGACGTACGAAAATTATCTTGGTCCTGCGGTAAACCAAAAAAACTGGAGAAACAATCCTTCCTTTAATATTAGGTAAAGATAACTTTGGGTCACTGACATGTGGGCGCCCAACATGTCAGTGGCCCTAAGGGCATCCCAACGCTGACCCGCAAGTTTGCTCCTGCATCTTTCGCGTATATGGATACGTGGATAGTGGACACGGATGTGGGAGCTGGCTATCTAACGCTATTTGCATACATTTCAAACACTGTTTAAACAAATCGGATGAACTTTATACAAACCAGATGCCGGCTGCGACGGATCTCCCTTGGCTTTCCCATGTCCGACAGCCCATTCATCGGACTGCCGTGAGCCTCGAGGTATATGCTTCAGCGGAAAGGGCAAGAGTAGCCTCTGTTTTCCCCATGTCCAGCAGCGCCGTTCATCGGAGTGGCACTGGAGGGATATGCTTAAACCAGAGGGGAAGGGTGCCCTCCGCTTCCGTGAAGCACGGATGAGGGTTGATTTTTGGGCGGGGGAACGACAGTGGCTTGTGAGCAGGCAAGACACCGACTATGCACGCCGCACGTTGTGACGGTGGCCTTCGTGGGACCCGATGGCGACGGCCTCCTATGTTCTACTTTTCGTCGATGATGGTGGCAAGCGCGGACGTGCTAGCCATCGCCTCGTCGATCTCTGCGAAGCCGACTTCTTTCTCCGCTGGTAGGGCACGGTCGCAGGCATGCAAGGAGCGGTATGACATGGCCTCATCCATGGCAGCCACGATGCCCGTGCCGCCGTGCTCTTCCGCGAGCTGGCTTGGAGCGGCGAGTTGCTGAACCATGCGCCGGCTTAGAGTGGCCGCCTCCACGAGCTAGCCTGCAACGGCCTGGAGAGGTGAGGGAGGTAGAGCAGAGAGTTTCCCGACTCGTATCCGGTGGACTCGGCGGGTCACCTACCCGACTTTTATACCGGAAAACTCATCTTCCTGCTCGCCGGATGCCATGGAGAGTGTAGAGAAAACGGTGCAAGGAGGGGATAGGGAGTGGAGGTGTGGTGCGATTTTTTGCCCGGCGCCTGGCATCGTTAAATAGCTGGCGGACACCCGGAGCCAACCGACCTTGTGTTTAATGCCGGTTGGCTAGCGTACGGACATGTGGCCAGAGTAGGTTTCTTGGCTCACGCGCGGGTTTAATGAAGGAAGGCAGGCATTCTACACCTTTTTGAACGCGGCGAGGAGGCGTGTTCAGCCGGGCGTGTAGCGGGCGACGCTCTCTTGGCCGATGCGCCGCTTCAATGCCAGAAGTGAGATGTCGCGTCCGCTTTGGGCCGGCGTCAATCCGGAGCGGCCGTTCTACTGCGGCACGAATGCGAGCGGCTGGCTACGGGTGGGAATGCACGCGTGCATGGGAGGTGGATTTTGGGTGGGCCACAGTTGCAAGACACTCCCACTTTGTCTCTAGTGTGTAGGAAAAAGCACGTCCAAACCGGTCTACGGATCGATGCAGAACCATGTTAGAATGACAACACACGTTCGGACCACGTGGTCCAAACGGTTCGGATGGTTTGAGAATCGCCGTTAAAGATGCCCTAAGTCACCCACCGCAAAGTCAGTCAATTCAAGGCGTGGCTTTGCATAAAAATGTCAATTCCTATGGTGTGACACATAGCCAAAAATGCATTTTTTTCTTCTGAAAATACAGTATAGACGCAGACGCTCATACACTTATATGAACGCACGCACGTGTATCCTACCAAAGCATTTTTGAGAGACTGAGTCAGCACATCATCTTGAGATTGAAGGAATGTCTTCTCCCACTGAACACACCTCGCTAGAAGGGCTATAATAAATCCAGCAAAATACGAGCATCAATGTCAACTCTAAGACTTGAACTTTGATGGTCAAGGGATTAATACCACTGCTCTTTTAACCATCCAATCACAGATTGGTTCGTATAGTAAAATGCAAAACAAATTGGCATGTATACCACGGGTGCCAGACGTGAAAAAAAGTTCTCCAAAGAACCAGAGTTGTTTAAGTTTCAAAACGGGCCATTCAGAAGAAATGGTAGTTAATTCAGGCAAGTTGGTTGGTTGGCACCAGCAAAAGGCAGTCCAGCATGCCGGGCTTGCTCGTCACTTTCTCCCTCTGCTTTATTTTTCTAGAAGAACTCATGGTAATGGCCACCCTGGCCAAATGCGACCTCCCCAAGAAAGAAGAGGAGAATGATGCAAGGACGAGAAGACTTCTTCTCCTCCCGGAGCTCTGATTTGACCACATCGATCGATGATTTAGATTAACAATAACCGAATCTTGGAGTAGGATATATTATCGTCTGGTCCTCTCTGGGATCTAGCGACCGTCCTGCATAAGTACGGTACTCTTCACATACCACTACAGTACTAGTATTGTTTATGCCTGAGCATTGGGTAGCAGTATTATCGCACAACAAGGGGTTGATAAGTCAACTTGATCGCTCGTACGGTATGGATCATGCAAAAGTCAATGCAGGCGAGGAGGCGCTAGCTTATTATTATCAATTTATCATCTCAAAAACCAAATCATCTTGCCACCAAACGAAATAGAACGCAATTTTTACCACGTCCTGTAAAAAAAAATACAATGTGTGGGAAGGTAGTACACAGTATAGAAACATATGGTTTGTCTTTCCGCGTTTGCTAAATCTCATATGCCTAAAAGGTTTTTGTGTTAGGTCGAATCTGCACTTGAGGTGGAAGGCAGGGGGAACGTTAGGGGGATAGTGACAATAATTTACTTCGGCGAGATCGAGGCAGGGCCTCGGCCTGGCCGGAGACAAGGACGACGCCGTTAGCGGCATCGAGCTCCGACATCCTGAACGAAGGCGAGAAAGCAAGTTGACGTGTGCAGGTCACGGGAGGGGGGTGCAGGGTTTGCAAGGACTAAAACCACAATAAGAATTATGGAACGGAGAGAATACTATATGATTCTTTTCATTTTTCAAGATGAATATTGTATGATTCTGAAGGAGTTTAAAGACGCATCGATGTTTTAAAAGTGCATCTTCAACTTCGGACGGCTAGAATGTAACGGGGAAGCCCATATGCCAGCTACAACGGAGGCGTACTCTCTGTGCCGGATCATCTTTGTATAACCTTGAAAAGTGATATGGAATAATATTGATCCTTCCTCTAGAAAAATAATAATAATGGTGACTAGATACAGAGTGTATCTTGACAGTTTGCGGTGTCATCATTGTTATAGAAAATTAAGATGAAAAAGAAATTGTGATGACCACTTACTAACAAGATTGTACGCTTGGTTCCAGCTGACGTCCTGCTTATGTGTATACCGTACAATCTTTGATTAATTAATCAGAAGGCCAACCAAGTGGCCATTCCGGTGAGCTATTTCACAAAACAATCAGCAAAAAATAATTGGAGTGCCAAAGTTGAGCACGTACTCTTGTTGTATCGTCGGTTAGGCAAAGCAGTACGGAGTATTAGATAACTGATTTTTTTTTTGCGATGAATTAGATAATAACTGATATAACTGACTATAGGGTTAGGGCTATGTAAGTACGGAGTCGATAGGTCAACTTACGGCATAGCACGTTCGTACGTACGTACGGCATGATCATCGCCCAAATGTCAACGAAAAGCTGTCACCCAGAACATCCCACTTGGACTTGAATTCTATCTAATTGAACCTTTTTTTAGGGGATCTAATTGAACCTTGAGTTGTATGACTAGATAGGCCAAATAGGACGCATTGTTTGCCGCAAAAATAAAAAATAAAAAAAATAGGACGCATTGAGCTCTTTTAAGTTCTGAGGTTTTTCTTTCGTGTGAATCTTTATTTTTTTTTATTTTGCGGAAAAACTTCCAATCTATTCATCTTCAATCATGGCAGTACAACGAACACCAGAAATAAAAATTACATCCAGATCCGTAGACCACCTAGCGACGACTACAAGCACCGAAGCGAGCCGAAGGCGCGCCGCCGTCATCGCCCCTCCATCGTCAGAGCCGGACACAACTTGTTGTAGTAGACAATCGGGAAGTCGTCGTGCTAAGGCCCATAGGACCAGCACCCTAGAACAGGAACCGCCGCCGATGAAAAATAACGTAGATCGGAAGGATCCAAACCGAAGACACATAAACATAGACGGACAACGACGGGATCCGAGCAAATCCACCAAAGATAGATCTGCCGGAGACACACCTCCACACGCCCACCAACGATGTTAGCCGCACCGCCGGAACGGGGGCTAGGCGGGGAGACCTTTATTCCATCTTCAGGGAGTCGCCGCCGTCTCGCCTTCCTGAGTAGGACACAAACCCTAACAAGATTGAAAAAATAACTAAAAACGGAGCCCTCCCGCCGGCCCTTGCCAGGATCCACCGCGCCTCCATGGCCCTAGGGCCACCGGAGACGAGGCGGACCTGCGCCGGCGCTGGCGAAAGGCACGAGCCCTAACTTTCTTTCTTGGAGGAGGAGAAGGAGGCGGAGCCCTGGCTCTATGTGAATCTTTATTGCATTCTAATCTTTGGGATTGATAAGTGGATCGGGAATGTGCGCTTGGAAGTAGCCCTGACAATGGAGGTTATTCACAGGCTGCTGACTCGAGGGCCCTCTCTTACCACGAGTATGATCTACAAAAACTGCTAAAGACGAAGTTGCTGATTGAGCTCTCTGGAGCAGACGATTGCTAGATAGCGGTCTCACCTCCTCCACTTGAGGGAGGGGGCGCAAACACGGAATTCTTCCATCAGCATGCGCGGCCGACAACGCAAGAATATGATCACGGTCATGCATCATCATGGAGAGGTGTTCACCGGGCAGGAAAGCATTGCGGGGATGGTGAACGAGTACTATACGGTTTGGCTTGTGACGCCCCCGATTCAATCGTACACTAATCATGCACGCAATCATGTACGATCAAGATCAGGGACTCACGGGAAGATATCACAACACAACTCTAAAAACATAAATAAGTCATACAAGCATCATAATACAAGCCAGGGGCCTCGGGGGCTCGAATACAAGTGGTCGATCATAGACGAGTCAGCGGAAGCAACAATATCTGAGTACAGACATAAGTTAAACAAGTTTGCCTTAAGAAGGCTAGCACAAACTGGGATACAGATCGAAAGAGGCGCATGCCTCCTGCCTGGGATCCTCCTAAACTACTCCTGGTCGTCGTCAGCAGCCTGCACGTAGAAGTAGGCACCTCTGGTGTAGTAGGAGTCGTCGTCGACGGTGGCATCTGGCTCCTGGGCTCCAGCATCTGGTTGCGACAACCAGGAAAAAAGGAAAAGGGGAAAAGGGGGAGAAAAGCAACCGTGAGTACTCATCCAAAGTACTCGCAAGCAAGGACCTACATGTTGGGGAACGTAGTAATTTCAAAAAAAATCCTACGCACACGCAAGATCATGGTGATGCATAGCAACGAGAGGGGAGAGTGTTGTCCACGTACCCTCGTAGACCGAAAGCGGAAGCGTTAGCACAACGCGGTTGATGTAGTCGTACGTCTTCACGATCCGACCGATCAAGTACCGAACGCACGACACCTTCGAGTTCAGCACACGTTCAGCCCGATGACGTCCCTCGAACTCCGATCCAGCCAAGTGTTGAGGGAGAGTTTCGTCAGCACGACGGCGTGGTGACGATGATGATGTTCTACCGACGCGGGGCTTCGCCTAAGCACCGCTACAGTATTATCGAGGTGGACTATGGTGGAGGGGGCACCGCACACGGCTAAAAGATCAACATATCAATTGTTGTGTCTTTGGGGTGCCCCTGCCCCCGTATATAAAGGAGCAAGGGGGGGAGAGGCGGCCGGCCAGGAGAGGCGCGTCAGGAGGAGTCGTACTCCCACCGGGAGTAGGACTCCCTCCCTTTTCCTTGTTGGATTAGGAGAGAAGAGGGAAGGAGAGAGGGGGGAAGGAAGGGGGGCGCCGCCCCCCCTCCTTGTCCAATTCGGACTTGGGGGGAGGGGCGCGCGGCTGCCCCTTGGCCGCCTCTCCTCTTCCACCAATTGGGCCCATGAGGCCCAATAACCTCCGGGGGGTTCCGTAACCCCCCAGTACTCCGGTATATATCCGATAACCCCCGGAACCATTCCGGTGTCCGAATATAGTCGTCCAATATATCAATCTTCATGTCTCGACCATTTTGAGACTCCTCATCATGTCCGTGATCACATCCGGGACTCCGAAAAACCTTCGGTACATCAAAACATATAAACTCATAATATAACTGTCATCGAAACTTTAAGCGTGCGGACCCTACGGGTTCGAGAACTATGTAGACATGACCGAGACACGTCTCCGGTCAATAACCAATAGCGGAACTTGGATGCTCATATTGGCTCCACATATTCTACGAAGATCTTTATCGGTCAGACCGCATAACAACATACGTTGTTCCCTTTGTCATCGGTATGTTACTTGCCCGAGATTCGATCGTCGGTATCTCAATACCTAGTTCAATCTCGTTACCGGCAAGTCTCTTTACTCGTTCTGTAATACATCATCCCGCAACTAACTCATTAGTTGCAATGCTTGCAAGGCTTAAGTGATGTGCATTACCGAGTGGGCCCAGAGATACCTCTCCGACAATCGGAGTGACAAATCCTAATCTCGAAATACGCCAACCCAACAAGTACCTTCGGAGACACCTGTAGAGCACCTTTATAATCACCCAGTTACGTTGTGACGTTTGGTAGCACAAAAAGTGTTCCTCCGGTAAACGGGAGTTGCATAATCTCATAGTCATAGGAACATGTCAGTCATGAAGAAAGCAATAGCAGAATACTAAACGATCGTGTGCTAAGCTAACGGAATGGGTCAAGTGAATCACATCATTCTCTTAATGATGTAATCCCGTTAATCAAATGACAACTCATGTCAATGGCTAGGAAACATAACCATCTTTGATCAACGAGCTAGTCAAGTAGAGGCATACTAGTGACACTCTGTTTGTCTATGTATTCACACAAGTATTATGTTTCCGGTTAATACAATTCTAGCATGAATAATAAACATTTATCATCATATAAGGAAATAAATAATAACTTTATTATTGCCTCTAGGGCATATTTCCTTCAGTCTCCCACTTGCACTAGATTCAATAATCTAGATTACACTGTAATGATTCTAACACCCATGGAGGGTTGGTGCTGATCATGTTTTGCTCGTGGAAGAGGCTTAGTTAACGGGTCTGCAACATTCATATCCATATGTATCTTGCAAATTTCTATGCCTCCCACCTGGACTAAATCCCGGATGGAATTGAAGCGTCTCTTGATGTGCTTGGTTCTCTTGTGAAATCTGGATTCCTTCGCCAAGGCAATTGCACCAGTATTGTCACAAAAGATTTTCATTGGACCCGATGCACTAGGTATGGCACCTAGATCGGATATGAACTCCTTCATCCAGACTCCTTCATTTGCTGCTTCCGAAGCAGCTATGTAGTCCGCTTCACACGTAGATCCCGCCACGACGCTTTGTTTAGAACTGCACCAACTGACAGCTCCACCGTTCAATGTAAACACGTATCCGGTTTGCGATTTAGAATCGTCCAGATCAGTGTCAAAGCTTGCATCAACGTAACCATTTACGATGAGCTCTTTGTCACCTCCATAAACGAGAAACATATCCTTAGTCCTTTTCAGGTATTTCAGGATGTTCTTGACTGCTGTCCAGTGATTCGCTCCTGGATTACTTTGGTACCTCCCTGCTAAACTTATAGCAAGGCACACATCAGATCTGGTACACAGCATTGCATACATGATAGAGCCTATGGCTGAAGCATAGGGAACATCTTTCATCTTCTCTCTATCTTCTGCTGTGGTCGGGCATTGAGTCTTACTCAACTTCACACCTTGTAACACAGGCAAGAACCCTTTCTTTTCTTGATCCATTTTGAACTTCTTCAAAACTTTGTCAAGGTATGTGCTTTGTGAAAGTCCAATTAAGCGTTTTGATCTATCTCTATAGATCTTGATGCCCAATATATAAGCAGCTTCACCGAGGTCTTTCATCGAAAAACTCTTATTCAAGTATCCCTTTATGCTATCCAGAAATTCTATATCATTTCCAATCAGCAATATGTCATCCATATATAATATTAGAAATGCTACAGAGCTCCCACTCACTTTCTTGTAAATACAGGCTTCTCCAAAAGTCTGTATAAAACCAAATGCTTTGATCACACTATCAAAGCATTTATTCCAACCCCGAGAGGCTTGCACGAGTCCATCAATGGATCGCTGGAGCTTGCACACTTTGTTAGCTCCCTTTGGATCGACAAAACCTTCCGGTTGGATCATATACAACTCTTCTTCCAGAAATCCATTCAGGAATGCAGTTTATACATCCATTTGCCAAATTTCATAATCATAAAATGCGGCAATTGCTAACATGATTCGGACAGACTTAAGCATCGCTACGGGTGAGAAGGTCTCATCGTAGTCAATCCCTTGAACTTGTCGAAAACCTTTCGCAACAAGTCGAGCTTTATAGACAGTAACATTACCGTCAGCGTCAGTCTTCTTCTTGAAGATCCATTTATTCTCAATGGCTTGCCGATCATCGGGCAATTCAACCAAAGCCCACACTTTGTTATCATACATGGATCCCATCTCAGATTTCATGGCCTCAAGCCATTTTGCGGAATCTGGGCTCACCATCGCTTCTTCATAGTTCGTAGGTTCGTCATGGTCTAGCAACATAACTTCCAGAACAGGATTACCGTACCACTCTGGTGCGGATCTTACTCTGGTTGACCTACGAGGTTCAGTAACAACTTGATCTGAAGTTTCATGATCATCATCATTAACTTCCTCACTAATTGGTGTAGGTGTCGCAGAAACCGGTTTTTGTGATGAACTACTTTCCAATAAGGGAGCAGGTACAGTTACCTCATCAAGTTCTACTTTCCTCCCACTCACTTCTTTCGAGAGAAACTCCTTCTCTAGAAAGATTCCAAATTTAGCAACAAAAGTCTTGCCTTCGGATCTGTGATAGAAGGTGTACCCAACAGTCTCTTTTGGGTATCCTATGAAGACACATTTTTCCGATTTGGGTTCGAGCTTATCAGGTTGAAGCTTTTTCACATAAGCATCGCAGCCCAAACTTTAAGAAACGACAACTTTGGTTTCTTGCCAAACCACAGTTCATAAGGCGTCGTCTCAATGGATTTCGATGGTGTCCTATTTAACGTGAATGCAGCCGTCTCTAAAGCATAACCCCAAAACGATAGCGGTAAATCAGTAAGAGACATCATAGATCGCACCATATCTAGTAAAGTACGATTACGACGTTCGGACACACCATTTCACTGTGGTGTTCCAGGTGGCGTGAGTTGCGAAACTATTTCGCATTGTTTCAAATGAAGACCAAACTCGTAACTTAAATATTCTCCTCTACGATCAGATCGTAGAAACTTTATTTTCTTGTTACGATGATTTTCAACTTCACTATGAAATTCTTTGAACTTTTCAAATGTTTCAGAATTATGTTTCATTAAGTAGATATACCCATATCTGCTCAAATCATCTATGAAGGTGAGAAAATAACGATATCCGCCTCGAGCCTCAATATTCATTGGACCACTTACATCTGTATGTATGATTTCCAACAAATCTGTTGCTCGCTCCATAGTTCCGGAGAATGGCGTTTTAGTCATCTTGCCCATGAGGCACGGTTCGCAAGTACCAAGTGATTCATAATCAAGTGGTCCAAAAGTCCATCAGTATGGAGTTTCTTCATGCGCTTTACACCGATATGACCTAAACGGCAGTGCCACAAATAAGTTGCACTATCATTATCAACTTTGCATCTTTTGGCTTCAATATTATGAATATGTGTATCACTACTATCGAGATTCAACAAAAATAGACCACTCTTCAAGGGTGCATGAACATAAAAGATATTACTCATATAAATAGAACAACCATTATTCTCTGATTTAAATGAATAACCGTCTCGCATCAAACAAGATCCAGATATAATGTTCATGCTCAACGCTGGCACCAAATAATAATTATTCAGGTCTAAAACTAATCCCGAAGGTAGATGTAGAGCTAGCGTGCCGACTGTGATCACATCGACTTTGGAACCATTTCCCACGCGCATTGTCACCTCGTCCTTAGCCAATCTTCGCTTAATCCGTAGTCCCTGTTTCGAGTTGCAAATATTAGCAACAGAACCAGTATCAAATACCCAGGTGCTACTGCGAGCATTAGTAAGGTACACATCAATAACATGTATATCACATATACCTTTGTTCACCTTGCCATCCTTCTTATCCACCAAATACTTGGGGCAGTTCCGCTTCCAGTGACCAGTCTGCTTGCAGTAGAAGCACTCAGTCTCAGGCTTAGGTCCAGACTTGGGTTTCTTCTCCTGAGCAGCAACTTGCTTGTTGTTCTTCTTGAAGTTCCCCTTCTTCTTCTCTTTGCCCTTTTTCTTGAAACTGGTGGTCTTATTGACCATCAACACTTGATGCTCCTTTTTGATTTCTACCTCCGCAGCCTTAAGCATTGCGAAGAGCTCGGGAATCGTCTTATCCATCCCTTGCATGTTATAGTTCATCACGAAGCTCTTGTAGCTTGGTGGCAGTGATTGAAGAATTCTGTCAATGACGCTATCATCCGGAAGATTAACTCCCAGTTGAATCAAGTGATTGCTATACCCAGACATTTTGAGTATATGCTCACTGACAGAACTATTCTCCTCCATCTTGCAGCTGTAGAACTTATTGGAGACTTCATATCTCTCAATCCGGGCATTTGCTTGAAATATTAACTTCAACTCCTGGAACATCTCATATGCTCCATGACGTTCAAAACGTCGTTGAAGGCCCGGTTCTAAGCCGTAAAGCATGGCACACTGAACTATCGAGTAGTCATCAGCTTTGCTCTGCCAGACGTTCATAACATCTGGTGTTGCTCCTGCAGCAGGTCTGGCACCCAGCGGTGCTTCCAGGACGTAATTCTTCTGTGCAGCAATGAGGATAATCCTCAAGTTACGTGTAACATCCCAAATTTTCAATTTGGAATGCTATACATAGATCATTCTTGCATATCATATTTTATTGCATTTTGTTTTGCGATCCTAGAAATTCTACGCAACTCAAGGACCCACGGAGAGAGTTGGGGATTTCATTATTTTCATATTTGGGTTTTCTCAAATTTTGAAAATAGGATCATTTGTTTTAATTATTTTTCTCTTCGAAAATATTTCATATCAAAATATATGAGAGGAGATAATATGACTTCTCCACAAATAATGAAATATTAGAGGAAAAATATTAAAAAACAAATATTTGATTTTATTTGGATTTTATTTGAATTAGGAAAAATACTCGTTTTTCAAAATTGCATTTTAGGCCCACATAAATGTTCATCTTCTCCGGCTTATTTTTAGAGGACGGGGAAAATTTATTTCGGGATTTTTGGAGTCCGTTTAGTATTTCTTTTCTTACATTTTCTGGACGTCCGAATTATTTGATACAAAAAAAGTCAACCGACTCCGGGCCGTACCCGACCGGGACTCTTCGGGCCGGCCTTTAAAAGCCCGAGACCCTGAGCCCCAGCGCCGCCAGCCCACAAGAAATCCTAGCCTATCCGCCGCCGCCTCGGGATCCGCGCCGCCGCCGCCCGACCCGCGCCGCCACCCGCGCCGACCCGCCGCCCGCGCCGCCACCCCGCGCCGCCCCGCCGCCCGTCGCCGCCAACCACCGCCGCCGGAGCCGTTCGCCGGAGTTAGAGGTAGCCGCCGGTTTTTTTATAAAACCGATCGGTTTTATTTCGTAAACCCTAGTTTCGGTTTTGTTTAGATCGGTTCGGTTTATTTTTTTGGTTTATTTATTTTGCGGACGTTCGTCCGTACGTTCGTTTTAACGAACGGTTTTCGTCGTTTAACCGCAGACAGCGAACGTTCGTTCGTTAGCCTGTTCGTCAGTTTTTCTTTTTCTCGGATTTTCCGCGATTATTTTCGATCGTGATTTCTGATCCGATTTTCGTTTCAGTTTAACTTTTCGCTCGTTTATCGGAATCAGGCGATTCAAGCGCCTAGAGTTTCATCTCGAAACCCTCTTTCTGTTTAACCAACTCAAACAAGTTTTTGCTACTTTAAAATTTGACTTAGGTCCAGATTAGTAAACGAAGCTTGTTTCTTTTGCCGTTTGAGTTTCGTTGCTTCGTTCGATTTGATTCTTTTTGCAAACCGGAGTTCTTAAGTTGAACTTTCTGGTTAGATCTCTTATTTTGAGTTTTATTCGTGCACCCTTGCTTGATTGCTTATGTATGTATTGTTTGTTTGCGATAGAGTACCCGGAGTGCGAAGCGTGCTACTACGAGTCTCTAGGTTTCACGGAACATCAGCAAGGCAAGTAACACTTTGATCATACCTCTTTACCACCCAGTTTTATTGCATTAGATCAATCCTCAAACTATTGCATGATTAGGATCTGATTAATATGTGGGTTTTGGGAAGTAGTTGAGGTAGTACCTATTGCCCTGTTTATATCAAACCTTGGAGTTACTTCTACGTTTGCTTATATTGCTATGCTATGCTCGTAGACGTGGATTGGGTTTGAGAGTTTTCCATGACAGATGTGAGACTGTTAATTAATGGTTCAACTTAAGGTGGCTACTTTAATTTACATCTGGGTGGATTGAGGCACCTGGAGAACCTAGTGTTGCCTGTATTTTTGGATATCCCGGAGTACCCGTGTGATCATCCTATGGACCGCCACCCAGACTCAAAGGGATCATGAGATTATTCATGCTAGAAACTTCCGTGTGCAGCCACAAGCTATTATGGGCTCTAGCATAGTTGAGTAGGTTACATGATCTCTTGAAGAGGTGGGCTAGCAGATGTAGGGGAAAGTAGGTGTAACTGTCCACCCGGAGTAAAGAGTATTGTTTCTGAAAGACTGTGTCTCGGTCATCCGTTTCTCAAACACCATGTAGTGCGAGAAATCAAGCGGAGGCGATCGAGTCTTGTGGGGAAAAGTGCACAAACCTCTGCAGAGTGTACAAACTAATCATGGTTAGCCGTGTCCCCGGTTATGGACGTCTTGAGTATCTAGTTCTTGGATTATCATGTGAATCTCATCATCATGCTACTTAATTTAATTTGATTGGGTTAATCACGTTCTTAATTGGGATTGAGTTGGAGGTACCTTCTCAATGTTTAACAACCACCATGATAGTTAAATAAAATTTATTCCTTTGTGGTAGGGAAAAATTGGCTTTTCGCAAAACTGTAACCATAGAGCTTTCCACCAGCCAAATATGCATGTAGTGATAGCATTATTCTGTTCATTACTCTCTATGTGTTACATTGCCAGCATATTCCATGTGCTGACCCGTTTTCGGGCTGCAACGTATCATGTTGCAGACTTTTCAGACGACGAGTAAGGAGCCTTAGGTCGTGGTCTTATACTCAGTGATGCCGTTGGAGTTGATGGACTCACTTTATCTTCCAAGCCTTCCGCTGTTATCGTTTTTAGATGGCCTTAAGCCATATTTATTTGTATTGAGTTCTCTTGAACTATTCGATGTAATAAGTGTGTGATTGCTACTCTGTTATAAATCCTTCAAAGTACTGTGCGTGTCAGCATTACCGATCCAGGGATGACACTGATGCACGGAGACTAGACTGTTTGAGGTCTGGTCGCTACAAAGATGGTATCAGAGCACACGCTGACTGTAGGACACGACCACTAAGCTAAAGCCCTAGATCACTACTCTCTTCTCATTTCTGACTCCTCTCCTTTCTTCCACTCTTTTAGGATGGCGGATGCAAGGAACAAGTTCGCGCAACCAGATGAGGATACACCTTTTGGACGACACTTGAAGGAAGTTACTAAGTACCTGAACATCGGAATACCAAGCTTCACCGGAACCTACAACGCCACACTACCAGAAGAGGAGCGCTGGATGATTCAAGTTCAAGTTCCAGGAAGGACGTTCACGCCAGTCACTGAGCCCATAGAGTTTTCCTTTGATGCACCAACCTGGAGTCTAGGAAAGAGCATGGCAGCCCACATCACCATGGGACGCATTGGAGAAGTGTACCACAATGATCTCAAGGATACTATCTATCAGATTTGTGGGCGCCGAGACGAGCAATGGGAGATGATCAGCACCAGGAAGGATAGATCTATTGCAGCTTTCATTCAGGAGTTAAACCAGCACATTCGTCGCCAGGAGAACCAGATGTGCGCAGACATGATAGAACTGAAGAAGGCAAAGACTAGGATCATGGAACTGGAGGAAGAACTCAAGGCTACACGCAATAGATATGAGGAGGAAATTGCAACATTGTTGGAGAAGAATGGCGACCTGACACAGAAGCTAGGAGTTTTCATGGGAGACCCCGCACCAGGAGGAGATGATGACGATTCTACTTGCCCGGAGAACTACATCATCATCGACGACACTGACTCGGACCCCAGTGATGATGATTGGGAGGATGAAGCCGGAGCAGATATCATGGAGTCTTCGACTGAGCAATTTTTCTAGTAGACCACCAAATTAGTAGTAGTATTCCACCATGAATATAGTATAGTTCAAGCACTTTGTAACGATAGTTAGATCGATTGTATGCCTTGTTTGAATTGATTGAAGTGATTGATTGTGTTTGTCTCATGTGCATATGGGTAGTGTTTTCCCTTTAGACCTCATTCTATCCTATTTTCTCATCTTTTCTAAACCATCAGATGCCTCCGAGACGCGACACTGGATTTGTTTTCCCACCGGAGATCACTCAGTTGATTCAGCAGCAGAATGCCCTGATGCAAGTGCTAGTTCAGAACCAAGGCAACAACAACAACCCACCACCACCACCACCTGTTGATCACTTAGCCCGTTTTCTTAGGCTGAATCCGCCGGTGTTCTCCAGTAGCACCGAGCCGATTGTGGCAGATGATTGGCTCCGCAAGGTTGGAAGGGAGCTGACCACTGCAGGATGCACAGATGCGGAGAGAGTGCGTTTTGCCGCACATCAGCTCGATGGACCCGCAACATCATGGTGGGAGAATTACACAGCCACTCACCCCATTGACACTGTCACATGGGACCAGTTTCAGCAAGCTTTCCGTACTGCCCATGTTTCAGCAGGAGCTATGGCCATGAAGAAGCGTGAGTTTCGCAACTTACGCCAAGGAGGACGTACCGTTGGCCAGTACGTGGAGGATTTTAGTAAGTTAGCACGTTATGCCCCAGATGACGTTGCTACGGATGCAGCTAAGCAGGAGAAGTTTCTGGAAGGACTGAATGATGAGCTGAGCATGCAGTTGATGGTGGCAACTTTTAACAACTACCAGGAGTTGGTAGATAGAGCTCTCATGATTGAAGGGAAGCAGCAGCAGATTGAGAGCCGTAAGAGGAAGTATGGACAAGGAAAGTACAGTACAGGAGCTCACCAGAAGCCTCGTTTTACCCCGAACTCGGGAGGACACCTTCAGCATAACCATGGAGGTCACAATCACAATGGAGGGAGCTCGCACAATCATAGTGGCCCCAAGAATGGCAATGGAAACGGAGGAAGCAATGGACAGAACCGTACCAACCCATCAACCCCAGCCAAGAGGGATCTAAGCCACGTTACTTGTTTCAAGTGCCAGAAGACTGGACATTATGCAACTGAATGTCCGGAAGCTAAGAATGGAAATGGCAATGGAAGCTCGGGGAAGAAGCCGAACCCTTTCAACAGGGGACAGGTGAACCACGTTAATGTGGAGGAGGTTGAAGCACAGCCTGATGCAGTAATAGGTAAGTTTTTGGTTAAGTCATTTACTGCAATCGTTCTTTTTGATACTGGTGCATCGCATTCATACATATCAAGGGGATTTGTGGATAAGTTTAAGTTGCCCACCAAAGTTCTCAGAACACCTATGTTAGTAACCTCGCCAGGAGCAGAGTATATGGCAAGCCAAGGATGTTTTCAGATGCCATTGGCCATAGGTAGGCATGTTTTCCCCTCAGACCTAATAGTTTTGGAGTCGCAAGGTTTGGATGTGATTTTGGGAATGGATTGGCTATCGATGTATGGAGGAAACATCGATTGCGCCAGTAAGACGATTTTGCTTACTACCCCAGAAGGAAGAAGGATTAAGTATGTATCCCGGCATGTGCCGAAGAGGACTCAAGTAAATTCCTTATCAGGAGTTGTACAGGAGGAAGTACCAGTGGTGAAGGATTTCCCTGACGTATTTCCAGAGGAGTTGCCAGGCATGCCACCGGATAGAGACATTGAGTTTTTGATTGAGCTTTTGCCAGGCACTGGGCCAATATCTAAGAGACCGTACAGGATGCCCGCTAAGGATTTGGAAGAAATTAAGAAGCAGATTAAGGAGTTACTGGATAAAGGATATATTCGCCCAAGTTCGTCACCTTGGGGATCACCCAGTACTTCTAGTGGAGAAGAAAGATGGATCGTTGAGGATGGTTGTTGATTATCGTGGATTGAATGAAGTAACAATCAAGAACAAGTACCCACTGCCGATGATCAATGATCTGTTTGACCGACTACAAGGAGCTAAAGTATTTTCCAAGATTGATTTGCGATCAGGATACCACCAGTTGAAGATTCGAGAGCAGGATATACCCAAGACAGCTTTTACCACAAGGTATGGGCTATATGAGTACACCGTTATGTCATTTGGCCTGACTAACGCACCCGCCTATTTCATGAACATGATGAACAAAGTGTTTATGGAGTTTTTGGATAAGTTCGTCGTAGTGTTCATTGATGATATTCTGGTCTATTCGAAGAATGAAGAAGAGCATAAGGAGCATTTGCGTTTGGTACTTGGAAAGCTCAGAGAACATCAGTTATATGCCAAGTTCAGCAAGTGCGAGTTTTGGTTAAAGGAAGTTGGATTCCTTGGACATGTTATATCCGGAGAAGGAATAGCAGTAGATCCCACCAAGGTTAACACTGTGACAAATTGGGAGTCACCCACGACAGTTGGAGAAATCCGGAGTTTTCTGGGACTCGCAGGATATTACCGGAGATTCATCGAGAATTTCTCGAAGACTGCAAAGCCTATGACGGAGTTGTTGAAGAAGGACACCAAATTCAAATGGACTGAGGAATGTGAGGCTAGTTTCCAGGAGTTGAAGAAACGTTTGGTTACAGCGCCAGTGTTGATTTTGCCAGATCAACGCAAGGATTATGAAGTATATTGTGACGCTTCTCGTCGAGGACTTGGAGCAGTGCTAATGCAGGAGGGAAGAGTTGTTTCATATGCCTCACGACAGCTTAAACCCCATGAGTTGAATTATGCTACACATGATTTGGAGTTAGCAGCCGTAGTGCATGCGTTGAAGACGTGGAGACATTTTCTCATCGGAAACCATTGTGAGGTGTACACGGATCACAAGAGTTTGAAGTACATTTTCACGCAGAAGGAGTTGAATCTCAGGCAAAGGAGATGGTTGGAGCTCATTAAGGATTATGATATGAGATTGCATTATCACCCGGGGAAGGCTAACGTAGTAGCCGATGCGTTGAGCCGCAAGAGCCATGTCAACACACTCATGACCGGAGAGTTACCCAAGGAGTTAGCAGAGGATCTTCGTGAACTATGTTTGGAAATAGTTCCGAGAGGCTATGTAGCAGCATTGGAGATTCAGTCTACTTTGATGGATAAGATCAGAGAAGCCCAGAAGACAGACAAGGAAATTGCTGAGATAAAGGAAAGGATGAGTAAAGGAAAAGCCAAGGGATTTCGTGAGGATGAGCACGATACCTTATGGTTTGAGGACCGCGTTTATGTGCCCAATGATCCGGAGATCAGGAAGTTGATCTTGCAAGAGGCCCATGATTCACCATATTCGATTCACCCAGGAAATACCAAGATGTACCTGGATTTAAAGGACAGTTTCTGGTGGACCGGAATGAAGAAGGATATTGCGGAGTATGTAGCAGTTTGTGATGTATGTCAGAGAGTAAAGGCAGAGCATCAGAAGCCAGCAGGATTGTTACAACCATTGCCGATACCCGAATGGAAGTGGGATAAGCTAGGCATGGATTTTATCACAGGATTGCCCAGGACTCGTTCAGGCTATGACTCGATATGGGTTGTAGTCGATCGTTTGACGAAGGTAGCTCATTTCATCCCAGTAAAGACCACTTATACAAGTGCTAAGTTGGCAAAGATATACATGACCAGGATCGTATGTCTGCATGGAGTTCCGAGGACCATTGTATCAGATAGAGGAACCCAGTTTACTTCAAAGTTTTGGAATCAGTTGCACGAGACTTTGGGTACCAGGCTAGAGTTCAGTACAGCCTTTCATCCACAGACAGACGGACAGACCGAGAGAGTCAATCAGATTTTGGAGGACATGCTGAGAGCTTGTGCGCTAGATTATGGATCTAGTTGGGATGACAATTTGCCATATGCAGAGTTCTCTTATAACAACAGTTATCAATCCAGTTTGAAGATGGCCCCTTTCGAAGCTCTGTACGGAAGGAGGTGCAGGACACCGTTGTTGTGGGACGAAGTTGGAGACCGCCAGTTGTTTGGACCAGATTTGATTAAAGAGTCTGAACAGAAAGTGAAGTTGATTCGCGATAGGCTCAAGGTAGCCCAGTCCAGGCAGAAGAGTTATGCGGATTCTAAACGCAAGGAGACAGTTTACGAAGTCGGAGACAGAGTTTATCTTCGAGTATCACCACTTCGAGGAGTGAAGCGCTTTGGAGTTAAGGGAAAGTTAGCGCCACGTTTTGTAGGACCATACAAAGTTTTGGAGCGTATGGGTGAAGTTGCTTACAAGTTGGAATTGCCCGGAGGATTGTCGGGAGTTCACGATGTGTTCCATGTTTCTCAGCTGAAGAAGTGCCACGCAGAGATGGCTGAGATACCACTGAGAGATACAGTGCCACTGGAAGCGATTCAGCTGGATAGTGATTTGACCTATGAGGAGAAACCAGTCAAGATTCTCGAATATGCCAGCCGAGTCACCCGCAGCAAGGTTATCAAGTTTTGCAAAGTCCAGTGGAGTCACCATACCGAGGAGGAAGCCACCTGGGAGCGAGAGGAAGATCTACGGAAGGACCACTCTCACCTATTTTCTAGCCAACCCGAATCTCGAGGGCGAGATTCATCTTAAGGGGGGTAGGTTTGTAACATCCCAAATTTTCAATTTGGAATGTTATACATAGATCATTCTTGCATATCATATTTTATTGCATTTTGTTTTGCGATCCTAGAAATTCTACGCAACTCAAGGACCCACGGAGAGAGTTGGGGATTTCGTTATTTTCATATTTGGGTTTTCTCAAATTTTGAAAATAGGATCATTTGTTTTAATTATTTTTCTCTCCGAAAATATTTCATATCAAAATATATGAGAGGAGATAATATGACTTCTCCACAAATAATGAAATATTGGAGGAAAAATATTAAAAACAAATATTTGATTTTATTTGGATTTTTATTTTTGAATTAGGAAAAATACGCGTTTTTCAAAATTGCATTTTAGGCCCAAATAAATGTTCATCTTGTCCGGCTTATTTTTAGAGGACGGGGAAAATTTATTTCGGGATTTTTGGAGTCCGTTTAGTATTTCTTTTCTTACTTTTTCTGCACGTCCGAATTATTTAAAAAAAAGTCAACCGACTCCGGGCCGTACCCGAGCGGGACTCTTCGGGCCGGCCTTTAAAAGCCCGAGACCCCGAGCCCTAGCGCCGCCAGCCCACCCGAAACCCTAGCCGATCCGCCGCTGCCTCGGGATCCGCCGCCGCCTCGGGATCCGCGTCGCCGCCGCTCGACCCGCGCCGCCGCCCGCCACCCGCGCCGCCCCGCCGCCCACGCCGCCACCCGCGCCGCCCCGCCGCCCGCCCCGCCGCCCACGCCGCCACCCCGCCGCCCGTCGCCGCCGGAGCCGTTCGCCGGAGTTAGAGGTAGCCGCCGGTTTTTTAATAAAACCGATCGGTTTTATTTCGTAAACCCTAGTTTCGGTTTTGTTTAGATCGGTTCGTTTTATTTTTTTGGTTTATTTATTTTGCGGACGTTCGTCCGTATGTTCGTTTTAACGAACGGTTTTCATCGTTTAACCGCAGACAGCGAACGCTTATTCGTTAGCCTGTTCGTCAGTTTTTCTTTTTCTCGGATTTTCCGCGATTATTTTCGATCGCGATTTCTGATCCGATTTTCGTTTCAGTTTAACTTTTCGCTCGTTTATCAGAATCAGGCGATTCAAGCGCCTAGAGTTTCATCTCGTAACCCTCTTTCTGTTTAACCAACTCAAGCAAGTTTTTGCTACAGTAAAATTTGAATTAGGTCCAGATTAGTAAATGAAGCTTGTTTCTTTTGCCGTTTGAGTTTCGTTGCTTCGTTCGATTTGATTCTTTTTGCAAACCGGAGTTCTTAAGTTGAACTTTCTGGTTAGATCTCTTATTTTGACTTTTATTCGTGCACCCTTGCTTGATTGCTTATGTATGTATTGTTTGTTTGCGATAGAGTACCCGGAGTTTGAAGCGTGCTACTACGAGTCTCTAGGTTTCACGGATCATCAGCAAGGCAAGTAACACTTTGATCATACCTCTTTACCACCCAGTTTTATTGCATTAGATCAATCCTCAAACTATTGCATGATTAGGATTTGATTAATATGTGGGTTTTGGAAAGTAGATGAGGTAGTACCTATTGCCCTGTTTATATCAAACCTTTGGGAGTTACTTCTACGTTTGCTTATATTGCTATGCTATGCTCGTAGACGTGGATTGGGTTTGAGAGTTTTCCATGACAGATGTGAGATTGTTAATTAATGGTTCAACTTAAGGTGGCTACTTTAATTTACATCTGGGTGGATTGAGGCACCTGGAGAAACCAGTGTTGCCTGTATTTTTGGATATCCCGGAGTACCCGTGTGATCATCCTATGGACCGCCACCCAGGCTCAAAGGGATCATGAGATTATTCATGCTAGAAACTTCCGTGTGCAGCCACAAGCTATTATGGGCTCTAGCATAGTTGAGTAGGTTACATGATCTCTTGAAGAGGTGGGCTAGCAGATGTAGGGGAAAGTAGGTGTAACTGTCCACCCGGAGTAAAGAGTATTGTTTCTGAAAGACTGTGTCTCGGTCATCCGTTTCTCAAACACCATGTAGTGCGAGAAATCAAGCGGAGGCGATCGAGTCTTGTGGGGAAAAGTGCACAAACCTCTGCAGAGTGTACAAACTAATCATGGTTAGCCGTGTCCCCGGTTATGGGCGTCTTGAGTATCTAGTTCTTGGATTATCATGTGAATCTCATCATCATGCTACTTAATTTAATTTGATTGGGTTAATCACGTTCTTAATTGGGATTGAGTTGGAGGTACCTTCTCAATATTTAACAACCACCATGAAAGTTAAATAAAATTTATTCCTTTGTGGTAGGGAAAAATTGGCTTTTCGCAAAACTGTAACCATAGAGCTTTCCACCAGCCAAATATGCATGTAGTGATAGCATTATTCTGTTCATTACTCTCTATGTGTTACATTGCCAGCATATTCCATGTGCTGACCCATTTTCAGGCTGCAACGTTTCATGTTGCAGACTTTTCAGACGACGAGTAAGGAGCCTTAGGTCGTGGTCTTATAGTCAGTGATGCCGTTGGAGTTGATGGACTCACTTTATCTTCCAAGCCTTCCGCTGTTATTGTTTTTAGATGGCCTTAAGCCATATTTATTTGTATTGAGTTCTCTTGAACTATTCGATGTAATAAGTGTGTGATTGCTACTCTGTTATAAATCCTTCAAAGTACTGTGCGTGTCAGCATTACTGATCCAGGGATGACACTGATGCACGGAGACTAGACTGTTTGAGGTCTGGTCGCTACATTACGGACCCAGTCCGTGTAATTGCTACCATCATCTTTCAACTTTGCTTTCTCAAGGAACGCATTAAAATTCAATGGAACAACAACACGGGCCATCTATCTACAATCAACATAGACAAGCAAAATACTATCAGGTACTAAGTTCATGATAAATTTAAGTTCAATTAATCATATTACTTAAGAACTCCCACTTAGATAGAGATCCCTCTAATCCTCTAAGTGATCACGTGATCCAAATCAACTAAACCATGTCCGATCATCACGTGAGATGGAGTAGTTTCAATGATGAACATCACTCTGTTGATCATATCTACTATATGATTCACGCTTGACCTTTCGGTCTCCGTGTTCCGAGGCCATATCTGTTATATGCTAGGCTCGTCAAGTTTAACCTGAGTATTCCGCGTGTGCAACTGTTTTGCACCCGTTGTATTTGAACGTAGAGCCTATCACACCCGATCATCACGTGGTGTCTCAGCACGAAGAACTTTCGCAACGGTGCATACTCAGGGAGAACACTTATACTTTGATAATTTAGTGAGAGATCATCTTAAAATGCTACCGTCAATCAAAGCAAGATAAGATGCATAAAAGATAAACATCACATGCAATCAATATAAGTGATATGATATGGCCATCATCATCTTGTGCTTGTGATCTCCATCTCCGAAGCACCGTCATGATCACCATCGGCACCGCGCGACACCTTGATCTCCATCGTAGCATCGTTGTCGTCTTGCCAATCTTATGCTTCTACGACTATCGCTACCACTTAGTGATAAAGTAAAGCATTACAGGGCGATTGCATTGCATACAATAAAGCGACAACCATATGGCTCCTGCCAGTTGCCGATAACTCGGTTACAAAACATGATCATATCGTACAATAAAATTTAGCATCATGCCTTGACCATATCACATCACAACATGCCCTGCAAAAACAAGTTAGACGTCCTCTACTTTGTTGTTGCAAATTTTACGTGGCTGCTACGGGCTTAGCAAGAACCGTTCTTAGCTACGCATCAAAACCACAACGATAGTTTGTCAAGTTGGTGCTGTTTTAACCTTCGCAAGGACCGGGCGTAGCCACACTCGGTTCAACTAAAGTTGGAGAAACTGACACCCGCCAGCCACCTGTGTGCAAAGCACGTCGATAGAACCAGTCTCGCGTAAGCGTATGCGTAATGTCGGTCCGGACCGCTTCATCCAACAATACCGCCGAACCAAAGTATGACATGCTGGTAAGCAGTATGACTTATATCGCCCACAACTCACTTGTGTTCTACTCGTGCATATGACATCTACGCATAAAACCAGGCTCGGATGCCACTGTTGGGGAACGTAGTAATTTCAAAAAAATTCCTACGCACACGCAAGATCATGGTGATGCATAGCAACGAGAGGGGAGAGTGTTGTCCACGTACCCTCGTAGACCGAAAGCGGAAGCGTTAGCACAACGCGGTTGATGTAGTCGTACGTCTTCACGATCCGACCGATCAAGTACCGAACGCACGACACCTCCGAGTTCAGCACACGTTCAGCCCGATGACGTCCCTCGAACTCCGATCCAGCCGAGTGTTGAGGGAGAGTTTCGTCAGCACGACGGCGTGGTGACGATGATGATGTTCTACCGACGCAGGCTTCGCCTAAGCACCGCTACAGTATTATCGAGGTGGACTATGGTGGAGGGGGCACCGCACATGGCTAAAAGATCAACAGATCAATTGTTGTGTCTTTGGGGTGCCCCCTGCCCCCGTATATAAAGGAGCAACGGGGGGAGAGGCGACTGGCCAGGAGAGGCGCGCCAGGAGGAGTCCTACTCCCACCGGGAGTAGGACTCCCTCCCTTTTCCTTGTTGGATTAGGAGAGGAGAGGGGAGGAGAGAGAGGGGGAAAGGAAAGGGGGGGGGCGCCGCCCCCCTCCTTGTCCAATTCGGACTTGGGCGGGAGGGGCGCGCGGCTGCCCCTTGGCCGCCTCTCTCTTCCACCAATTGGGCCCATGAGGCCCAATAACCTCCGGGGGGGTTCCGGTAACCCCCCGGTACTCCGGTATATATCCGATAACCCCCGGAACCATTCCGGTGTCTGAATAGTCGTCCAATATATCAATCTTCATGTCTCGACCATTTCGAGACTCCTCGTCATGTCCGTGATCACATCCGGGACTCCGAACAACCTTCGGTACATCAAAACATATAAACTCATAATATAACTGTCATCGAAACTTTAAGCGTGCGGATCCTACGGGTTCGAGAACTATGTAGACATGACCGAGACACGTCTCCGGTCAATAACCAATAGCGGAAACTGGATGCTCATATTGGCTCCCACATATTCTATGAAGATCTTTATCGGTCAGACCGCATAACAACATACGTTGTTCCCTTTGTCATCGGTATGTTACTTGCCCGAGATTCGATCGTCGGTATCTCAATACCTAGTTCAATCTCGTTACCGGCAAGTCTCTTTACTCGTTCTGTAATACATCATCCCGCAACTAACTCATTAGTTGCAATGCTTGCAAGGCTTAAGTGATGTGCATTACCGAGTGGGCCCAGAGATACCTCTCCGACAATCGGAGTGACAAATCGTAATCTCGAAATACGCCAACCCAACAAGTACCTTTGGAGACACCTGTAGAGCACCTTTATAATCACCCAGTTACGTTGTGATGTTTGGTAGCACACAAAGTGTTCCTCCCGTAAACGGGAGTTGCATAATCTCATAGTCATAGGAACATGTATAAGTCATGAAGAAAGCAATAGCAGAATACTAAACGATCGTGTGCTAAGCTAACGGAATGAGTCAAGTCAATCACATCATTCTCCTAATGATGTGATCCCGTTAATCAAATGACAACTCATGTCAATGGCTAGGAAACATAACCATCTTTGATCAACGAGCTAGTCAAGTAGAGGCATATTAGTGACACTCTGTTTGTCTATGTATTCACACAAGTATTATGTTTCCGGTTAATACAATTCTAGCATGAATAATAAACATTTATCATGATATAAGGAAATAAATAATAACTTTATTATTGCCTCTAGGGCATATTTCCTTCACTACACCACATATGCATGGGTATATGTGTAAAGAGGCAATATCGGTGGACTGAACTGCAGAATGCCAGAATAAAAAGGGGGATAGCTAGTCCTGTCGAAGACTACGCTTCTGGCAGCCTCCATCTTGCAGCATGTAGAAGAGAGTAGATGGTAAGATCACCAAGTAGCATCGCATAGCATAATCCTACCCGACGATCCTCCCCTCGTCGCCCTGTGTGAGAGCGATCACCGGGTTATATCTGGCACTTGGAAGGGTGTGTTTTATTAAGTATCTGGTTCTAGTTGTCATAAGGTCAAGGTAGAACTCCAAGTCGTCCTTTTACCGAGGGACATGGCTATTCGAATAGATAAACTTCCCTGCAGGGGTGCACCACATTACCCAACACGCTCGATCCCCTTTGGCCGGACACACTCTCCGGGGTCATGCCCGGCCTCGGAAGATCAACACGTTGCAGCCCCACCTAGGCACAACTGAGAGGTCAGCACGCTGGTCTAAATCCTATGCGCACAGGGGTCTGGGCCCATCGCCCATTGCACACCTGCACGTTGCGTACGCGGCCGGTAAGCAGACCTAGCCTCCCTAATACAAGAGCAGGCATTCCAGTCCAATCCGGCGCGCGCCGCTCAGTCGCTGACGTCAAGAAGGCTTCGGCTGATACCACGATGTCGAGTGCCCATAACTGTTCCCGCGTAGTTGGTTAGTGCGTATAGGCCAGTGGCCAGACTCAGATCAAATACCAAGATCTCGTTAAGCGTGTTATTTTGAAATAACCGCGAAAGCCGACCAGGGCCAGGCCCACCTCTCTCCTAGGTGGTCTCAATCTGCCCTGTCGCTCCGCCACAAAGTAACAGTGGGGGGCCGTCGGGAACCCAGGCCCACCTCTACCGGGATGGAGCCACCTGCCCCTTCAGCCCCCATCTCTGAACAGTATCATAAGTAATGTAACAGTATAAAGTATATAGCATATGCCCGTGGTCACCTCCCGAAGTGATCACATCCCAGTAGTATAGCATGGCGGACGGACAAGAGTGTAGGGCCACTGATGGAATACTAGCATCCTATACTAAGCATTTAGGATTGCAGGTAAGGGTAACAACTGTAGCAACAATGACAGGCTATGCAACAGAATAGGATTAACGAAAGCAGTAACATGCTACACTACTCTAATGCAAGCAGTAGAGAGAGGGAATAGGCGATATCTGGTGATCAAGGGGGGGGCTTGCCTGGTTGCTCTGGTAAGAAGGAGGGGTCGTCAACACCGTAGTCGAACCGGGGGTCGCCGGCAGTCTCGGGGTCTACTGGAAAGAAGTAACGGAGGGGGAACACAATAAATAACAGAGCAATCAAAGCATCACAAAGTGTAACATGGCATTACGCGGTGCTAGAGGTGGCCTAACGTAGTAGTAGGTCCTACTAGCGAAGGGGGAAAACACCCGGGAAAGTATTCCCGGTGTATGACGTTTTCAGACAAATGAACCGGAGGGGAAAGTTGCGTGTTTTCTATGCTAGGTATGTGTGGCGGACGAACGAGCTGCGTAACCGGATTCGTCTCGTCGTTTTGAGCAACTTTCATGTACAAAGTATTTTCATCCGAGTTACGAATTATTTTATATTAATTTTTAAAGTTTTAAAATCATTTTCTAGAATTAACAGATTATTTTAATTCGAAATTGCATTTATGACATCATCATGACGTCAGTATGACGTCAGCGGTCAACTCTAGTCACTGACCAGTCAACTGACCAGTGGGGCCCGTTCGTCATTGTCTCTACACTAATTAACAGTTAACAGTTTAATTAGTACGTTAATTAAGTTGAGTTAATTAATCAAAATTAATTAAGTTAAATTACTGATTAATTAATTAATTTCTAATTCATTTTATCCTTGTTTTTCTAAATCGTTTTGGGATCTGGGCCCTGGCTGTCATTGGCCAGAGGGCCTTAACGGGGCGCGGGTGGTGGTTACGGGCGCCGGGCGGAGCCGGGCGACGAGCGCCAACCCGCTCGACAAGGCGCTGCAGCCAGCGGGTGAAGGGGCCGGTGCGTGGACCGGCGCCGGCGACCGTGGCCGGAGCGGGGCGGGGCGGCGAGCGGCGGTTGGCGCGGTTCACGGAGCAGGCGCAGAACCCGGGAGAGGGTGAGCGAGCAGGGGACGCGAGCAGCGATGCCGTGCGCGGCGTGCAGCGGCGCTGGGCGCGGTGAGCATCGAGAGCATGTGGGCGCTCACAGTGGGCGAGCAGCGCGGTGGCGCGGGGCAATGGCCGGTGCGGGGGCCGCGATGAGCGCGTTGAGGGGAAGCAGGGGGCGGCCACGCGCGAGGCGCGGACGGGCGGGCGGGCCGATGGGTGAGCATGGCGTGCGCGGAGCCTGAACACTGGGCGGCGGCGAGTGTGCACGTGCGGAGGGCACGGTGGGGCGCCGTGGCTGTAGCTAGCGGCGCGCGAGGGCGGAGGGCAGAGGGGAAGAGGCCGGGGGCCTCACCGCTGGTGTAGGGACAAGGCAGTGGGGTTCGGGGAGGAGATGACGAGGTCCGGTGGGGAGGCTCCGGTGTGGTCCTGGTCGACGACGTCGAGGTGGCGGGGTCGCGATCCAGATCGGGATCGTGGGAGGAGTGAAACGGGGGAGGGGGGAGTGGACCGAGAGGGGGAGTGTGGTACGTGGGGGAAGTGGGGAGGGACCGCTAGGGTTCGGTCGCCCCAGGGGGTGCTGTAGGCGCCAGCTGGGCCGGCCTGGTTGGCTCCGAGGCCATCTGGGCCGTGGCCCAGCGGGGGGGGGGGGTGTTCTCTTTTTATGTTTTCTTTTTGTTATTTTGTTTTTCTTAATCTTTCTATTATTGTTTTATTTTTAGTTTCACTTTATCTTAGTTTTATAAACTATAAAAGTAGTCCCTACTTTAGTGTTAATAAATAGGCTACTGCCACATAAGTTTGGGCAACTAAATAACATAGTTTAATATTTTATTTATTGTAAAAGGCATTCAACTAATTGTTTTTGCTACTTTTTAAAACATTTTAGAGTATGTTACACTTCTATAAAAGTGTGGTTTCTTTACCAAAATTACCTATGCAATATTTGGTTCACTCCGAACATTTTAGTTTTATTATTTGAAAACTTTTATGGTTTGCTTGATTTTGAATTTGAATCGGTTTCGAACTAACGCGAGATTAGCAACAGTAACGGAGGGGACGTAGCATCGTTAACGTGGGATTACTGTAGCTTAATTATCCGGGCGTCACAGCTCAGCGCCGGCAAGGCAGCACACCATCGACTTGGATATGCTAGGCCTTTCGTCAAGGGACTTGGCGCACCTTGAGGTCCCCTTCCTGGCGGAAGAGGTGGAAAAGAGGGGGAATGCCGGCAGCTGTAATTCTAGACCTGAAAAAGCTATGTCAGAGTTACCTATTCTGCACATCTCCAAATGAGATGAAAATTTACGAAGAATTATTTTGGAATATATAAAAAATACTGGAGTAAATAACTACCAGAGGGGGGCCACCTGGTGAGCACAAAACACCAGGGCGCGCCAGGCTCCCCAGGCGCGCCCTGGTGGGTTGTGCTCAGCCCAGCCCACCTCTGGTGCCCATCTTCTGGTATATAGGTCATTTTTACCTAGAAAAATGAGGAGAGGACTTTCCGGACGGAGCGCCGCCGTCTCGAGGCGGAACTTGGGCAGGAGCACTTTTGCCCTCCGGCGGAGCGATTCCACCGGGGGACCTTCCCTCCCAGAGGGGGAAATCGAAACCATCGTCATCACCAACAACCCTCTCATTTTTGGGGAGTGAAGCGCTCTTGGTAAGGGGAAATTGGTAAGGAAAAATTATTACTACGTGCTGAAATTTATTGTCACTTGCTATGATGGAAAACCATCCTTTGAGGGGTTTGTCCGGGGTATCTTCACCTCAACCGAAACCATAATTAGTTGCCCCTCATCCTATTGCACCTACTGAAAATATTGGTTATGAAATTCCTTCAGGTATGATAGAACAACTGCTAGCTAATCCTTATGCAAGCGATGGAACCGAACATCCTGATATGCACTTGATTTATGTGGCTGAAATTTGTGGATAATTTAAGCTTGCAGGTTTAGCCAGAGATGAAGCTAAGAAGAAGGTTTTCCCTTTATCTTTGAAGGGAAAAGCATTTACATGGTATAGCCGTATAGGCTATGCGATGATATTGGATCTTGGAACTGGAATCGATTGAAATTGAAATTTCACCAAAACAATTATCCTATGCATCTACTTCATCGTGATCAGAATTATATATAAAATTTTTGGCCACGTGAAGGAGAAAGTATCGCTATAGCTTCGGCGTGATGCCTATATATTGATCATTGCCCTGGATATCGTCATAATTATTCGATCTTCTATCAATTGCCGAACAGTAATTTGTTTACCCACCGTATGCTATTTCTTGAGAGAAGCCACTAGTGAAATCTACGGCCCCCGGGTCTATTCTTTATCATATTTGCTTTGAGATCTATTTTTATTTGCTTTTGTTTTCAGATCTGTTATTCCAAAAACCCAAAAATACCTTGCCGCATTTTTTATTTCTTATTTTATTTTGCGTTTTATCGAGATCTATTTATCCAATCTACACAAATTTTATCCTGTCGACTTGACAATTTCTGGTGCCATTACCCAAAGAGGGATTGACAACCCCTCATACGCGTCGGTTGCAAGTATTTGTTGTTTGTGTGCATGTACCGTTTACATAGTGTTGCTTGGTTCTCCTACTAGATTGATACCTTGGTTTCACAACTGAGGGAAATACCTACCGTAGTTGTACTGCATCATCCCTTCCTCTTTGGGGAAATACCGATGCAGTTTCAAGTGACATCAGTGCATGCTGTGTGTACTTTGCTTGGTTGCGCGAGTGGGGCGTTTCCATGCACGTACTTGGGATCGCAGCTTCAGGGTCTCATGGACCAACTAGCGAACTGCCTCCCAAACTGGCGGACCATTACTACCTAAGATTGGGCGCCTGATACTAATCACTTCAGTGCTATGTGCGATTCCAATACACGCTATGCTCGCACTGGACTTGCCTCCCAAGACCTTATCAACGATGGTTGGAATTTGCCAAGGATTCCTTTGGTGCGGAAAGAAGAAGGCCAATGGAGGAAACTACACGGTTGCATGGGACATTGTCTGTAGACCTAAGTGGGCTAGCGGTTTGGGCATCTCAAATCTGTTGGAAATATGCCCTAGAGGCAATCATATTGTATTATTATATTTTCATTTTCATAATTAAGAGTTTATATCTATGCTGGAAGTGTTATGATCCTAGAATATGCGACTCAGTGAAAAACTCATATGAACGTGTGGAATAATAAACGGTAAGGAATGGGTTCCTAGTCTTGCGCGCTTCTAAGACTGGCTCAAGTGTTGTTGGTGATCATGTCTTCCCAAGCACTCGTATTTACAAAACTACTCTCGTATTTTATCAAAACCAGTGCACACGCCTTTTCTAAGTTTCCTCTCACGGAACTCAGATTTAACTTAGATGGGGTGGATTACATGTTGAGTTTGACAAAACACAAGGTTCCTTTTGCAAATGTGAAAAATGACTGCATGCACATACCTTACATATCAGGATGTAATATGCTAGTGATCGAGATTTTGGCCACATCAAGCCCCGAGCTCACATTTAACTTTAACTTTTGGCTTGGAGGTATTTCCTCGCATGGTTTAACTAGAAACTTTTCCAGATGATTCAGTTCAATAAGGCATGGCATCCATAAGACACATTTGATTGATGACTAACATTGATACAACCAGCCATAAATAACCATGGTTGCATAGCAAGCGCGCACAATACTCATCACACCAAAGTACGGTGAGCCAAGAACGTAAGAGCGAATCAAACATATGTCTAGGATGTTTCTGTCACCACTCAAGTTAGGTGATGGTCTGAAGACCATGCAGACTCTAAACTTCTCCCGTGGCGTTCTAGTTAAGCCTCCCTCGCTCCATCCTTCCCGAATGAAAGAATTCCAAGTGCACATGTCCAAACAAATGGGCAAATATACAAGAATTAACACTAGCCAAAACAAAATTTGGCAAAGATACAAGAATAATACACGTAGTCCATCATGGTCGAGATCGCACCATCATGAAAATAAATAGTGAGTGTAAGGAAATGCCGACGTGCATCATCGTCCGTCGAGTCCTTCATGCAATGCGCGGTGATTCCATCGTGATGTAGTCTATTTGGTTTTATTTCCATGTTGTTTGGAACCAGCTATCACAGTGACACCAGGTTTGATCCTCCTTATACTTACATGCTATCTGCACCGCAGAGCCTCCCAAAAATCCTCGTCACCAGTAGCATGGGAAGCTAAGTTGAAAGTCGAACTAGTTATCTTCTTCCTTTTGTTTGAATCCAATCCTTGAATCTATATCTTCAACGGGAAGGTAGCAAAGGTGGCGGGAAAGACACAGTGAAAGAAGAGTCTGAGAGGATCAACACGTGGCAACAATCTAGACAACCATCAACTATTCTATGGCCAGATTAGGGACCTTCAAAATGCCTGCAACTACCCGAACCACGCAGTTTGAACATGTTTTGCCATCCAACGCGGTCCTGTATCGATCCTCTCAATAGTCCGAACGTCCTTTTTCTCACAAACTAGAAGCAAACCGGGGTGGGGGTGGGGGCTTTGCGGGCATCTAGAATGTTGCCAGGCAAGAGACCGATAAACCAGGCCCACCCAAACCCTCTCCCTCGCCCATCCCGCCTGAAGCGGTTAGCCCCGCTCCAGAGTGTCAGCACCACATTCATGCCGGCCCGGAGCGGACGCGACCTCACGTCGCTCCGACATTAAAGCAGCACGCCGACCGAGAGCGCCACCAGTGATGCTTCCCAGTGCACGCAGTTGTTGTGCATTCAAACGATGACCCGTCTATCTGCCTCCCTACATTAAACATGTGCGGTTGCCGAGGAACCTGGTCCAGCGCCACCTGGCAATCCGTCTACCGCCCACCATTAACCACCTCGCCTCTTGCCCTGCCATCTGCCTGCTATTTAAACTTTAGGCTCTGCCACAACCGCATCCAACCTCCCCTAGTCCCTATCTCCTCTCGGCGCCACACCTGTCATGGCCTCCTGCTACTCGTGAGCCGCGTTGGGATTTTCCCCGAAGAAGAAGGGTGAAGAAATATAGTAGCGGGTAGCATTTCCCTCAGTAGAGAACTAAGGTTATCGAACCAATAGGAGAACCACGTTACTCGTCAATAGTACCTATACACATAAGAGCATCTGGTAATTGCTCGTCAATAGTACCCATACACATAGGAGAACCACGCCCTGGTGGGTTGTGCTCCCCTCGGAGCTCCCCTCTAGTACTTCTTTGGCCCACCGGGTGTCTTCTGGTCCAGATAAAATCTCCAAAAAGTTTCGCTGCGTTTGGACCCCGTTTGGTATTGATTTTCTGCGATGTAAAAAACAAGCAAAAAATAGCAACTGGCACTGGGCAATATGTCAATAGGTTAGTCCCAAAAAATGATATAAAATTGCTATAAAAGTATTTTAGAACATCCAAGAATGATAATATAACAGCACGGGAAAAAAATTGTAGATACGTTGGACAGGTATCAGCATCCCCAAGCTTAATTCCTGCTCGTCCTCGAGTAGGTAAATGATAAAAACGGAATTTTTGATGTGGAATGCTGCCTAACATGTTCATCACATACTCTTTTCTTTATAGCATGGACATTTGGACTTTTATATGATTCAAAGCAATAGTCTAGTTTTGACATGAAGATTTCAATACTCAAGCATATCAACAAGCAACCATGTCTTTCAAAATATCAACACTAAAGCAAGTTATCCCTAGCCCATTATGCTCAATCATTGATCCATTCATGAAACACACTCGCATATTAGCTACATCCTATGCTCAAGTACGATCATAGTGCCCCTTAGTTGGTGCTTATAATAGAAGATGGAGACTCAAATAAAAATAAAAATTGCATAAAGTAAATAGAAAGGCCCTTCGTAGAAGGGAGTAGGATTTGTAGAGGTGCCAGAGCTCAAAGCTTAAATTGAGAGATAAAATATTTTGGGAGGCATACTTTTCCCGTCAACGAAAATGATCGAGTAATTCCCAACACTTCCCATGCTAGATATATCATAGGCGGTTCCTAAACAGAAAATAAAGTTTATTCCTTTTTCCAACATTCTTTCACAATCCATGGCTAGTTGTATCCACGGGTGCCCTCCATACCAACACTTTCCAAGGAATTTATTATTTGACAACATAAAGTAATTTCTTTTTCATTTCGAGACTGGGGATCCCTAATACCTTTGTCGTACTATCGTGCAATGACAAGTGAATAAACACTCATCTTGAGAATAACACATCTAGCATGGAAAATATTGACCACCCCCTGCCGCTTCATGAGCGGTACGAGCACACAAAAAGGAAATTATTTTGAAATTTTAGAGATGGCACATACAAATTTGCTTAGAGCGGCACGAGAATATCGCATATAGGCAAGTATAGTGGACTCATATGGCAAAACTGGGTTTAAGGATTTTGGATGCACAAGTAGTATTCCTACTTAGTACAAGTGAAGGCTAACAAAAAGGTTGAGAAGCATCCAACCAAGAAACAAAAAATCTCATAAGCAAGCATTAAGCATAACTAACACCGAATAATGCACCACAAGTAGGATGTAATTTATTGCATAACTATTGACTTTCGTGCTTGCATAGGGAATCACAAACCTTAACACCAATATTCTTACAAAAGCATAATTACTCACCAACATGACTCACATATTATTATCTCCATATCTTAAAACTATTACAAAAAATCAAGTTTATTTTGTCCAATGATCTTCATGAATTTTTTATTATATCACTCTTGAATATCTATCACTTTGGGACTAGTTTCATATATTGCAATTGCTTTTGACAAGCTCAAATAAATTATAGTGAAGAACATGAGCATGAAGGTTTTCATCTCTCAAAAACATATAAGTGAAGCACAAGATAATTTATTCAAAAATATTAAAGCACACTGTGCTCAAAAAGATAAAAATGAAGCACTAGAGCAAATGACAAACTACTCCAAAAAGATATAAGTGAAGATCAAGCGAGTGGTTGAGTAAATAGGTACCTATGTGAGGACTCTCTTTTATTTAAAAACTTTCATATCTAAGTATTTTATTAAAACAACAATCTAAACAAAACAAAATGTCATTCCAAGAATAGCACAACTCATGTGGAGAAGCAAAAACTTAGGCTCAACGGATACTAACCGATAATTGTTGATGAAGAAAGGTGGGATGCCTACCGGGGCATCCCCAGGCTTAGATGCTTGAGAGTTATTGAAATATTATCTTGGGATGCCTTGGGAATCCCCAAACTTGAGCTTTTGTGTCTCCTTAATTCCTTTTATATCACGGTTTCCCTAAATTTTAAAAACTTCATCCACACAAAACTCAATAAGAATTCGTGAAAGTTAGTATAAACCAATGCAAAAACCTTATCATTCTCTACTGTAAAAAATCACAAAAATTATTATTTAACATTGCATACTAAATGCCTCTGCATATTTAATACTCCTATCCGTAAATAGAATCATTAAACAAGCAAACATATGCAAACATAACAGCAAAGTGCCAAAACAGTACAGTCTGTAAAGAATCCAAGAACAATCATACTTCTGCAACTCCAAAAATTCTAAAACTTTACCACACTGTAGAAAATTTATCAGAGCTTATTTTGCAAAAAGTTTCAACATTGTATCACATTCTAACTTTTCTCGGGAATTTTTGCAAGAGCGATAAACATTCTGTTTTGAAACAGCAACTCATAAACTTGCAAAATAAGCATGCTAAAGGCTATCCTTGCCACTTTTATTGAAATAAAAATATACAAAACATTATTATAAATAACAGCAAGCAAATCCTAACAAAATAAAATGCCGCTCCAAGCAAAACATATATCATGTGATGAATAAAAATATAGCTCCAAGAGAGGTTACCGATAATGTTGGAGACGAAAGAGGGGATGCCTTCCGGGGCATCCCCAAGCTTAGTTGCTTGGATCTTCCTTGAATATTACCTTGAGGTTCCTTGGGAATCCCAAAACTTAGGGTCTTTTCATTCCTTATTCTCCTCATATCGATATCTCACCCAAAACTTGAAAACTTCAATCACACAAAACTTAACGGAACTTTGTGAGATAGGTTAGTATGATAAAGACAAATCATCCACTTTGGTACTGTCCAAGACAAGATTCATAATTTTCTCACACAATTTCTACTGTAGCATATCATTTCTACAATTTATATTGATCAATATATAGAAATTAGAAAACAAGCGAACTATGCATTTGAAAACAGAATCTGTCAAAAACAGAATAGTCTGTAGTAATCTGTACTCCAACCATACTTCTGCTACTCCAAAAATTCTGAAAAATTAGGACAACGTAGGGAATATGTATATCTATGACCTGCAAAAAATCAGGTCAAAAGCACGTTCCAGTGAATTTTAAAATTCCTGGACTGACCGCGAAAGTTTCTGTTTTTGCACAGAATCAAGTCAACTATCATCCACACTTTCCCAAAGGCTTCACTTGGCACTTTATTGAAACAAAAGCTATCAAACATGATTACTACAGTAGACTAATCATGTGAACACACAAAAATAGTAGGGTTAAATGTTGGGTTGTCTCGCAACAAGCGCTTTTCTTTAATACCTTTTAGCTAGGCATGATGAGTTCAATGATGCTCGCATAAAAGATAAGGATTGAAACATAACAAGAGCATCATGAATCATAAGTTCCTCTCTCATAATAATTTTCAGTAGCATCATGAATAGATTCATCAATATAACCATCACACAAAGCTCTCCTTCCATGAACCATAAGCATAGTATTTTTATTACTCTCCACATATGCAATTTTATTCTCATTCATAATAGTGGGAGTATCATAGGAAACTCGAATACTATAAATTGTTTCCACATTAAAAGAGAAATGTTCAGTAAAAGGATATTCAAAATTATGAAAATAATTATCACTACTTTTTATAACATAAGTATCATCACAATAATCATCATAAGTAGGAGGCATGCAATCATCATAGCAAATTTTATCATTCAAAGTAAGGGGACTAAAAAGATCATCTTCATTAAGCATAGCATCCCCAAGCTTGGGACAAGCATTAATTGCAGCAAATAAATTTTCAAACATGTCATTCTCATCAAATATAGCATCCTCGGGCTTGTGTCTTGGCATATCATAAGCATAGTCACTCTCATCATTAATAGTATGAATAGCACCAATAGTATAACAATTATTATCATCATAATTTCCCAAGTTGGTGCCAAAAAGATTTCCAAGATTATAAGAAGTATCATTATCATCCCAATCACAATCATCACAACAAGCAATAGGCATAACAAATTCATCATCAATAGTGCTCTCGGACATTGTGACATAAGATAAAGAAGCAATATCATCATCAAGTGCATCATCTTCCACAATTATTTTTGATTCATTTTCATGAGGCACAACAATAATAGGAGCAACATTATTTTGGAGAGATACCTTTTTACCTCTATTATTTCTTCTTTTCTTCTTCTTCACCACATCATGTGTGGGTTTAATTAATTTTTTCAAGCTTCTTATTGTTGAGGCTTCTTATTGATGAGATTGCTTGAATAGGGAGCTCCTCCTCGTCACCTATTTCATCATGAGAGACAATAGGAGGGAAAGTGGAAATATTTACCCTTTCATTAGTATTCCTTTTGTACTCTATTGGTTTTCCCATCTTTTTATAGTTGGCAATATAAGCATTCTCATTGCAATTTACCAAGCAAAACATATAGATATCTTTTAGATTAGTTTCAATCTGGTCCGTGAGAATGAATACTTAAAACCAACAATTTTTATGTGTCAAGTCTTCACTCCCCAAAAATAGATAAAGCTCATTATATAGTTCAAGGGTGATCAAGTTATTGCAATATTTGGACACGATTCGATCATGAAAAAGCATGCATTGGAAATTAAGGTGACCAACTTTATTGCAAAGTTCACAAGTAATAGGACAAAGAGAGCATAATTTTTTAGCAAATTCATCTATCACTTTGAGCAAAAAATTGGTTCTATCATGCTTATGCTTCTTACAAAATCTATCTTCCCTATAAGGCACGTCTTCACAAAGTCTTTCCACTCCACAAAAATGACATGCTTATAAGAAATATTTTTCTCATGACTAGTGCAATAATCATTAGCATTTTGGATATTCAAAGAATTCATACTAACAACATTGCAATCATGCTCATCATTTATGCCAAACATTTTATTGAATTTTTCTTCTACCAATTGAGGACAATTTTCCTTTCCATCATTTTCATGAAAGACATTATAAATATGAATAATACGATGCAACCTCAATTCCATTTTTTGTAATTTTCTTTTATGAACCAAACTAGTGATAAAACAAGAAACTGAAAGATTCAATTGCAAGAAAAGAGCTTGATGTCTACTAAGCAATTTTATTCTTGTAGACACGTGTTGGGCCTCCAAGCGCAGAGTTTTGTAAGACAGTAGCAATTTTCTCTCAAGTGGATGGCCTAAGGTTTATCAATCCGTGGGAGGCATAGGATGAAGATGGTCTCTCTCAAACAACCCCGCAACCAAATAATAAAAAAGTCTTGTGTCCCCCACACACCAAATACAATGGTAATTTGTATAGGTGCACTAGTTCGGCGAAGAGATGGTGATACAAGTGTAATATGAATAGTAGATATTGATTTTTGTAATAAGAACAATAAAAGACAGCAAGGTAACAATTGATAAAACGGAGCACAAACGATATTGCAATGCTTGAAAATGAGGCCTAGGGTCCGTACTTTCGCTAGTGCAATCTCTCAACAATGCTAATATAATTGGATCATATAACCATCCCTCAACGTGCGATGAAGAATCACTCCAAAGTTCCTATCTAGCGGAGAACATAAGAAGAAATTGTTTGTAGGGTACGAAACCACCTTAACGCTATTCTTTCCGATCAATCTATCCTAGAGTCCGTACTAAAATAACACCAAGCTATTCTTTTCGATCTATCTAACCAAGAGTTCATACTAAAATAACACCATATGATACACATCAACCAACTCTAATGTCACCTAGATACTCCAATGTCACTGCGAGTATCCGTGAGTTGATTATGCCATATGCATCAAACAATTTCAGATTCATAATACTCGATCCAACACAAAGAACCTCAAAGAGTGCCCCTAGATTTCTACCAGAGAAACAAAAGACGAGAACGTGCATCAACCCCTATGCATAGATTACCCGAATGTTACCTCGGGAATCCGCGAGTTGAATGCCAAAACATATCAAGTGAATCAATATGATACCCCATTGTCACCACGGGTATTCATAGTAAGACATACATCAAGTGCTCTCAAATCCACAAAAGTATTCAATCCGATAAAACGAAATCTCAAAGGGAAAACTCAATTCACAACAAGATAGAGAGGGGAAAACACCATATGATCCGACTATATTAACGAAGCCCGCGATACATCAAGATCGTGACATCTCAAGAATACGAGAGAGAGAGAGAAATAGAGAGAGAGACAGATTAAACACATAGCTACTGGTACAAACCCTCAGCCCCGAGGGTGGACTACTCCCTCCTCATCTTAGTGGCCGCCGGGATGATGAAGATGGCCATCGGTGATGATTTCCCCCTCCGATGGAGTGCCGGAACGGGGTCTAGATTGGTTTCTCGTGGCTACAGAGGCTTGCGGCGGCGGAACTTCTGATCTAGGGTTATCCCGAGGGTTTTTGAAATATTTGGGAATTTATAGGGCGAAGAGGCAGTGCGGGAGGCCACCGAGGTGGGCACAACCCACCCGGGCGCGCCTGGGGCCCCAGGCGCGCCCTGGTGGGTTGTGCTCCCCTCGGAGCTCCCCTTTCGTACTTTTTTGGCCCACTGGGTGTCTTCTGGTCCAGAAAAAATCTCCAAAAAGTTTTTCTGCGTTTGGACTCCGTTTGGTATTGATTTTCTGTGATGTAAAAAACAAGCAAAAAACAGTAACTGGCACTAGGCACTATGTCAATAGGTTAGCCCCAAAGAATGATATAAAGTTGCTATAAAATGACTATAGGACATCCAAGAATGATAATATAACATCATGGAACAATAAAAAATTATAGATACATTGGAGATGTATCACTCATCATCATTCAAGTTAAATTCGATGTTAAATCAAACTTGAACAACTGTTGGCTGAGTTAGGGTGCCAACGAATCGAGCTCAACAGTGCGACCACATTTTCCTGGATGGGGAGGTCCTAGCTTGGTCTATTGTCATGCCTCTTGCTGGTGCCTCCAACTAGGAAAGGTTATGTGCGCATGTTACCCTGATCAGGTAGGCGGCCATAAGCCTTGTGTGCCCGCGTTGTTTTGTACCCGGGTGTCCCTGTTTGGGATGTGTTTTAGTTTGGCCACGTAGGTGGCGGATGTCACGCGGTGACATCGGGGCCACCCATGGCATAGCCCAAATGGGAGTTTGTCAAAGTGGCTGGGAGAGTGTCATGCAATAGATCGGTTTTGTAGGAATGTCGGTTGTCCACCTGAATGGGAGTACGAGGCCATGAATTCCGGGGTGTGGGTACAGTGTACTAACCTCTGCAGAGTGTATAATCTATCGATAGCCGCGTCCTCGGATATGGACACAATTCATAGTAGGTCACACTGTGGGTCAACGGTAATAATAATCTTGCTTATAAACAACCCCCAGTTTGATGAAGAGAGAAGTTGGCTGATCTTTTAGTAATCGAGTAAGGATTACTATGTTTGGTTGGCATGAGGTCATGCGATAATCATGGTTAAAGATCGAGCTCCTTGTGGTCGTGTGATGATCACTATGGTATTGGTAATACCAAGCTTGGTTGGTCCTGAGGTGATCGTATGATGTCTACAATGGTAAGTTGATACAGGTGGTTGATACGTCCATTTTGCATCATGTTTTCCTACTATTATTTATAATTTTTTATGCATAATAATGCTTTATGGAGTAATTCTAATGCCTTTTCTCTCATAATATGCAAGGTTTACACAAAGAGGGAGAATACTGGCAGCTGGAATTTTGGACCTGAAAAAGCTACGTCGGATCTACCTATTCTGCACGACTCCAAATGAGCTAAAAATTTACAGAGAATTATTTTGGAATGTATCAAAAATACAGGAGCAAATACCTATAGGAGGGGGGCCACCTGGTGACCACAATACACCAGGGCGTGCTAGGCCCCCCAAGCGCGCCCTAGTGGGTTGTGGTTGATGCCCATCTTCTGGTACTTAAGGTCTTTTGACCTAAAAAAATAAAGAGAGGTCTTTCAGGATGGAGCGCCGCCGTCTCGAGCCGGAACTTGGGCAGGAGCACTTTTGCCCTCCGGCAGAGCGATTCCGCCAGGGGAACTTCCCTCCCGGAGGGGGAAGTCGAAGCCATCGTCACCACCAACCACCCTCTCATCTTTGGGAGGCCAATCTCCATCTCCATCAACATCTGCAACATCACCATCTCCTCTCAAACACTAGTTCATCTCTTGTGTTCAATCTTTGTACCGGAACCTCAGATTGGTACCTGTGGGTGACTAGTAGTGTTGATTACATCTTGTAGTTGATTACTATATGGTTTATTTGGTGGAAGATTATATGTTCAGATCTATTATGCTATTTAATACCCCTCTGATCTTGAGCATGAATATCATTTGTGAGTAGTTACTTTTGTTCTTGAGGCCACAAGAGAAATCACGTTGCAATTAATCATGTGAATTTGATATGTGTTCGATATTTTGATGATATGTATGTTGTGATTCCCTTAGTGGTGTCATGTGAACGTCGACTACATGGCACTTCGCCATCTTTGGGTCCAAGGGAATGCATTGTAGAGTAGTTATTAGATGATGGGTTGCTAGAGTGACAGAAGCTTAAACCCTAGTTTATGCGCTACTTCGTAAGGGACTGATTTGGATCCATATGTTTAATGTTATGGTTAGATTTCATCTTAATACTTTTCTTGTAGTTGCGGATGCTTGCGAGTGGGTTAACCATAAGTGGGAGGCTTGTTCAAGTAAGAACAACACCCAAGCACTGGTCCACCCACATATCAAATTATCAAAGTAGCGAACGCGAATCAAACCAACATGATGAAAGTGACTAGATGAAATTCCCGTGTACCCTCAAGAACGCTTTGCTTATTATAAGAGACCGTTTTGGCTTGTCCTTTGCCACAAAAGGATTGGGCTGCCTTGATGCTTTTTTTTTACCGTTACCGTTACTTGTCGTTACAAATTACCTTGCTATCAAACTACGTGTTACCAACTATTCCAGTGCTTGCAGAAAATACATTGCTGAAAACCACTTGTCATTTCCTTCTGCTCCTCGTTGAGTTTGACACTCTTACTTATTGAAAGGACTATGATTGATCCCCTATACTTGTGGGTCATCCGTGGTGGTTATGAGATAACCTCCGACGTGGGTAAGTTGATCCTTGTGCATCACCCATGCATACTAGTGCTAATATCATCATGCTCATATGTTGAGTAACATTTTGTGCCCTGCTCACCTCATATTGTTCTAATGTTATCATGCTCATCATTGTTTAACGTGTAAATGTCATGTTGTTGTTTGTTTTGATTGCTTTGGTTGGCGTGAGCTTGTGAGTACATTCAAAGTACTCACCTGGCGTGTCATGCCAGATTGCAGGTAATGCCATGATTGATTGCTTGTCAAGGATTCCGAGTTTTCGCGCTAGGATGCATTCCAGCCAGAGTCCCTGCGGAGTGGATTTCACCACCGTCGTCGTTGTTCCGCTGCTGAGAGTTATTCCGATGCTACGAGTTGTTTCATTGCTAGCATAGAGCTACCTTAGCAGGCGTAGTGTCGTTGTGCCGATGTTATCCTTGTATCTTCAGAACCCTTGTATCCATATCTATTGTAATGAAGAGTTGATTTGTTCTATGCCCAGCAGTGTCATATTCCAGAAGACTTGATCTTTGGGCTGAAATACGAGGCTTCTGGTCTCTGTGAGCTGGGGTGCCACATTCAATATTTGTCCCAAAAACTCAGATTGATACCCGTAGGTTGCTAGTAGTGTTGACTACATCTTGTTGTTGATGTTATTCAGTTTATTTGGTGGAAGATTAAATGTTCAGATCCTCAAGCATATTCAATACCCCTCTGATCTTGAACATGAATATGATTTGTGAGTAGTTACTTTTTTTCTTGAGGACATGGGAGAAGTCTTGTTATAAGTAATTATGTGACGTTGGTATTCGTTTGATCTTTTGATGATATGTATGTTGTTGCTTCCTTTAGTGGTGTCATGTGAACGTCGACTACATGACACTTGACCATGCTTGGGCCTAAGGGAAGGCATTGTGGAGTAATAAGTAGATGATGGGTTGCTAGAGTGATAGAAGCTTAAACCCTAGTTCATGTGCTATTCCGTAAGGGGCTTATTTGGATCCACATGTTTCATGCTATGGTTAGATTTATTTTAATTCTTCTTTCGTAGTTGCGGATGCTTGCGAGAGGGGGTAATCATAAGTGGGTTGGTTGTTTAAGTAAGAACAACACCCAAGCACCGGTCCACCCACATATCAAATTATCAAAGTAGCGAATGTGAATCAACTAAACATGATGAACATCACTTGACAACAATTCCCATGTGTCCTCGAGAATGGTTTGCTTATTATAAGAGAACGTCCAAGCTTGTCCTTTGCTATAAAAAGGATTGGGCCACCTTGCTGCACCTTTGTTACTTGTTATGAATTATCTTGCTATAAAACTATCTATCACAATTACTTCCAGCACTTGCAGAGAATACCTTGCTGAAAACCGCTTGTCATTTCCTTTTGCTGCTCGTTGGGTTCGACACTCTTACTTATCGAAAGGACTACGATTGATCTTGTTGGGAAACGTAGCATGCAATTTCAAAAAAATTCCTACACTCACGCAAGATCTATCTAGGAGATGCATAGCAATGAGAGGGGGAGTGTGTGTCTACGTACCCTCGTAGACCGAAAGCGGAAGCGTTTGACAACACGGTTGATGTAGTCGAACTTGTTCTCGTTCCGACCGATCAAGCACCGAACGTACGGCACATCCGAGTTCTGCAGACATTCAGCTCGATGATGTCCCTCGAACTCTTGATCCAGCAAAGTGTCGAGGGAGACGAGTTCCGTCAGCATGACGGCGTGGTGACGGTGATGGTGAAGTGATCCACGCAAGGCTTTTCCTAAGCACTACGGAGATATGACCGAGGGTGTAATCTGTGGAGGGAGGCGCCTCACACGGCTAACATATGTTGTTGTGTGTTCTAGGCACCTCCCCCTCATATATATAGGTGGGAGGGAGAGGGAGCAGCCAAGGGGGGTGCCCCAAGTAGGCCGAATCCTACTTGGGGTTCCTCCCCAATTCGCCCCCCTTCGTATTCATCAGAGGGGAAAGGAAAGAGAGGGGGAGGGAAGGAAGGGGGAGGCCGAAACCTCCCCTTTCCTTCTCCCTTCCCCTCTTTCCTTCTCCTCCTATTTCGGCCTATATGGGGGCGCACCAGCCCCTTAGGGGCTGGTCTGTCCCCCTCTTGGCCCATTAGGCCCATATAGTTGTCGAGGGGGTGCCCGAAACCCCTTCCGGTGACCCGATATGTACCCGGTACCCCCAGAACACTTCTGGTGTCCGAATATCATTGTCCTATATATGAATCTTCACTCGACCACTTCGAGATCCCCGTCATGTCCGTGATCTCATCTAGGACTCTGAACAACATTCGGTCACCAAATCACATAACTCATATAATACAAAATCGTCATCGAACGTTAAGCGTGCGGACCCTACGGGTTCGAGAACTATGTAGACATGACTGAGACACCTCTCTGGTCAATAACCAACAGCGGAACCTGGATGCTCATATTGGTTCCTACATATTCTATGAAGATCTTTATCGGTCGTTGATACGTCTCCAACGTATCTATAATTTTTGATTGTTCCATGCTATTATATTATCTGTTTGGGATGTTTTATATGCATTAATAAGCTATTTTATATGATTTTTGGGACTAACCTACTAACCTAGAGCCGAGCGCCAGTTTCTATTTTTCCTTGTTTTAGAGTTCCATAGAAAAGGAATACCAAACAGAGCCCAAACGGAATAAAACTTTCGCCATGATTTTTCTTGGACCAGAAGACACCCAGGAGACTTGGAGTGCAAGTCAGAGGAGCCTCGAGGTGGCCACAAGGGTGGAGGGTGCGCCCAGGGGGTGGGGCGCGCCCCTGACCTTGTGGGCCCCTCGTAGCTCCCCTGACCTAATTCTTCCTCCAATATATACTCTTATACCCCAAAAGCATCGAGGGGAGCCACCAAACCACTTTTCCACCGCTGCAACCTTCTATACCTGTAAGATCCCATGTTGGGGCCTTTTCTGGCATCCTGCCGGAGGGGGGATCGATCACGGAGGGCTTCTACATCAACACCATTGCCTCTCCGATGAAGCGTGAGTAGTTTACTTCAGACCTACGGGTTCATAGCTAGTAGCTAGATGGCTTCTTCTCTCTCTTTGATTCTCAATAGAAAGTTCTCCTCGATGTTCTTGGAGGTCTATTCGATGTAATACTCTTTTGCAGTGTGTTTGCCGAGATCCGATGAATTGTGGATTTATGATCAGCTTATCTATGAATATTATTTGAATCTCCTCTGAATTCTTATATGCATGATTTGATATCTTTGCAAGTCTATTCGAACTATCGATTTGGTTTGGCCAACTAGATTGGTTTTTCTTGCAATGGGAGAAGTGCTTAGCTTTGGCTTCAATCTTGCGGTGTCCTTTCCCAGCGACAGTAGGGGCAGCAAGCCACGTGCTGTATTGTTGCCATCGAGGAACAAAAGATGGGGTTTTCATCATATTGCTTGAGTTAATACCGCTACATCATGTCATCTTGCTTAAAGCGTTACTCTATTCTTATGAACTTAATACACTAGATGCAGGTAGGAGTCGGTCGATGTGTGGAGTAATAGTAGTAGATGCAGACAGGAGTCGGTCTACTTGATACAGACGTGATGCCTATATTCATGATCATTGCCTTAGATATCGTCATAATTTCTATCTTGAGAGAAGCCTCTAGTGAAACCTATGGCCCCTGGGTCTATTTTACATCAGATTAGTTTCCCGTCAACTTGCCAATTTCTGTTGCCGTTCCTTTATTTTGTAATCTTTACTTACCGTTCCGTAAACCAAAAATACCAAAAATATTACTTTACCGTTTATCCATCTCTATCAGATCTCACTTTGCAAATAACCGTGAAGGGATTGACAACCCCTTTGTCGCGTTGGTTGCAAGTTGGTGTTTGTTTGTGCAGGTATTCGGTGGCTTGCTGCATAGTTTCCTACTGGATTGATACCTTGGTTCTCAAAACTGAGGGAAATACTTACGCTCCTTTGCTGCATCACCCTTTCCTCTTCAAGGGAAAAACCAACGCAAGCTCAAGAGGTAGCAGTCGTACCATAATGACAACATACGTTATTCTCTTTGTCATCGGTATGTCACTTGCCTGAGATTCGATCATCGGTATCTTCATACCTAGTTCAATCTCGTTACCGGCAAGTCTCTTTACTTGTTCCGTAATACATCATCCCGCAACTAACTCATTAGTCACATTGCTTGCAAGGCTTCTTATGATGTGTATTACCGAGAGGGCCCAGAGATACCTCTCCGATACTTGGAGTGACAAATCCTAATCTCGATCTATGCCAACCCAACAAACACCTTCGAAGATACCTGTAGAGCATCTTTATAATCACCCAGTTATGTTGTGACGTTTGATAGCACACAAGGCATTCCTCCGGTATCCGGGAGTTGCATAATCTCATAGTCAAAGGAATATGTATATGACATGAAGAAAGCACTACTGTAGGATGCTGCTAAAGCGACACTACGATCAGAGACCCTTCGACGAAACTGTGTGCGATGCAATAATCACAAACGGTGGTGTAAAACAACCATCAAAAAAGGTACAAAACATTTGCGATGACGGATACATCAAACACGGTTAAGATTTTAGTTGTGTGTGCGATGTAGGGCATACGGTTCAGTTCAATTAACTGTTTGCGATGAGGAGGAACAAAAGAAACGGGCAGCCAGATGAAGGTGTGTGCGATATACAGCATACGGTTCACTCAGATGAACTGTTTGTGATTAGGCAACACAAAAGAAATGGTCAGCCAGATCAAGGTGTGTGCGATATACGGCATGCGGTTCACTCAGATGAACTGCTTGCGTTGAGATAAGAGAACCGAAGTGGTTCAACTTCACAAGATGTGTGTGATACGCGGCAAACATGTATGCAATCGGGATTGTGTGCGAAGACTGATAACAACACAGACGATTGCTGCTAACAAGCTGTGTGTGTTGTGAGCAAACGATTGCTGGTATACAATTGTGAGTGATTGAGGAAAACATCACCGACGGGTTCCATTGTTTAGTCCGTGTGCCATGTGATTTTCTTTGTCCGCACAACATCTACGCTCTTTCTACAGAGCATCAACATATATACTTAAAAAGACAGCATTGCATAACCAAATTAAGCATACAATTACCCAACTGACTACACACATAACATTTCCACACACCAAACTAAGCAATTACATGCATACTATGCTAGGAGAAACGAGGATCTAATCATCTACTTCTTGTTGCGACGACGCTTGCCATTGTTGTGCTTCCGGTTGGATCCCTGGCCGTTTTTCGGAAGGAGGCACTTCCTCATGTCAACGATCCGCATGTACATGTCGTAGCTCATGTATGCCTCCTAGGCCGCGTACATGACGTGAGCTTTGTCGAGTTTCTCCATCCAGGCGGAGTGCCAGGCATGCATGTCCTTATTGCAGAAATCCTTCTTGTCTCTATAGTAGGGGTTGATGATGGCCTCGGCGAGGCGAACCAGTGAGTCCTTCTCATGCTCCTTGCTGCCCCAGATCTTGTCTTGGCCCTGGAGGGCGACAAGATTCTGGCAGGCGATTCCCGAATTCTCGAGCGCCTTTACATCGTTGGTGATGTCCACCGTAGCGGACATGTAGTGGGGGTTGTTAACAAACCTGGCGAAACGCTCGCAAGGCCTTGTGGCCAGGCAGTAGTGGTAGACGAGGACGTGGTGGCGCACGCACATCTGGGCGACGGCAACCTTGGGATGAGACCTGGCACAAGCGCGGGTGTACTCGAGGTAAAACCCGACCACCTTGTAGTTCTCCTCGGCAAGCAACAACTCCATGATGTGGATGGAGTGCTCCACCCAGACCGGGTCGTTGGTGTACACCACCAAGAGGTCCGTGAACCTTTTGTGGATGTCCACCACGACATGCATTGTGGACTGCTGCTCGTCGTCGGTAGCCGCTCGGAGCGCCATTGGAGCCGCGCGGGATACCCTCTAAGAATTTTTTGTGGTGTGTGTGCTTCTTGCAATGGTGGGGCACGATCGAAAGGTTGAAGAGACACAAGGGTTAAATGGCCGCTGTAATAAATGGGGGCCGACCGGCCTGTAATCATCACGTCTTGTCACGGCGTTCATAGCGGAGGATTCCAGTGCACGCTTGACAACACCGCACCGCACGCGTTTCGTTTGACCATGCGTGGGCTCGAATTGGCGCCAAATGTATCGTCAGTGAGCCCGTTCCCGTGCTACGGCGCAAGCTTCCTGCCCGGCTAGTTTGGCCACGCGTCGGCTAGAAGAGGGACAAATCATGGGCGTTTATTGGCAAAAAGCTTTGTAAAAACGAAGTGTGTGGAATGACTTCGGTCATAAGTTTACCCATGGGTGATTAGGTCAATGTTACACAGAAGGGTGATGATGGACACTCAAGTGCGATCATTAATTATGTGCTCTACAGGGCACACGGTTGAAGAAACCAACTGTGTGCAATAATGTCGAAGATCGCAGTCGAGTTAGCTATACAGCTCGTGTGCTGTGAGACCGACAAGGAAAACATATTCGAGAATGGTTAATAAAATCTAAGACCAATGCATATTAAAGTCAAAATAGTGCTACCGATATACGAGTCTCATACGATGCCATTTCAACGATTGTACCACAAAAGCTCGAAATATTACAAGGTTCAAATTCCAGAGTTATATGGCTCAAATTTGAAGATTACAAGGTTCAAACTGATATTAGAAACGAAATTCAGCTCATCAGCTGCAAACGCTCATGCTGATCCGCTGAACATGGATATCAGACAGGTTCAAACTAATATTACCACTTCTAAGTCTAGTTTCGAAACTTCATAATTTTTGCAAAGGGTCAGCCACTGAGAAGTCATTTATGGGGTTGACACGATGACTTCCAATTACTCTGTCATCTTAAGTTCCAAAATGAAATTCAGCATTTTCGGAGCCTATTCCATTCTGCCATAGGCGCCGGCGCTGATCAACAAACCATTCATTTTTGCGAAATAAATGTAGGGCAAACCTCATTACCTTCAGCACCCTTGCTCTGACAACAAATAACCTAGCGAATATAATCTCCGGTAAGGTCCCTCGGTAGGAGTTCAAAGTAATTTCTGAGGGATCCAGATCTAGGCATTCGACGTGATTGTTATATTATATCACATTATCCACCACTGGGCCTAACCTTATCTGCAAAAGAAGAAAATGTGTTAGTGCCTACATGCAGTTTTGAACACTACTATACAGATTGAACCTTGTAAAATTGTCATTGTAAAATGTAGTACTACTATTACAGATGTACAATGCAGTTTTGGGCCTAAAAGAAGAAAATGTGTTAGTGCCTATATGTTCCCGTCTTTACAATGACAATATACTACTATTATCCACCACTGGGCCTATTTCGTTTGCAGGATTTGTAAAATGCACTAACATGCCATCTTCGATATGACATGATTAACATGGGCATTTGATTACATTCTGGAAAAATGTAGTCTTCTTCACAAGAGGTTGGAGTGGATGATAAGTTCCCTAAGAAAACTAGTACAGATGAATCCAAAGGAGAAATGCTTATGGATTGTAACCATATGGATCAAGCAACCAATATGGGGGGAACATGTATGTACTGAAATCCTCCAAAAGAAACCTTCAGAAATCGTAGTACATTGTCATTGTAAACTTGGAAAAACGTGTCACAAATTGAACTCGAAAGTAACATCACCTCGATATATAGCTTCTCCAGGCAAGGAAAGCATATCAGGAAACTGACAACTTGCTCCAGGTTGGGGCCGATAGATTCTAGTGCCAAGACCTTCACTGTGCGCAGTTTTGGGGTCAAGCTTATCAGAATCATTTTCTGGATGACAGACGAACAGACATCTTCAAAATTAGAAATAATGTTAATTTGTAGAAGGAGAGGTAGAAGGCGGCTGTGTACCTAAAGGTGTGTGGATCCAATAACAAGTTCGGAGTATTTGTCAGACGAGTAGCCCGCCACTATCAATTTCGACGCAAAAATGACATTGATTCTTGTTGGACCTTCTAGATCAACTACAAGTAATCTCTCAAGTGCAGGTGTGTCCTCAATGACAATATCGTGGCACACATCTTGTGATGTCTTCCTGCCGCACCAGCAAGACACATAAATAGTCCGGAGAGTCATGGAGGTGATGTGGAAGCTACTCAACCCATTGATCGCTTGAAGATGAAGGTACTTGAGTGTAGTACAGCCACGGAGCAGGCGCTCCATGTCACCGTTTGGGAGGCAGACGGTGACGAGCTCGAGGTGCTTCAGTCGTGGTAGAATAAGAGCGAGCGCATCATTAAGGGGGGATGGTAGTTCCTGAACTTGGCGACCTGCAGCGTGGGCGCGAGGTGGAGCGTGGACGTTGGCAGCGAGCGCATATGCCCATCATCTAAAGTGAGCTCCTCGAGCTTATCTAGGGCGGGCGATCGAAACCGGTCGTCAAGCTTAGCTCGGTCCTTGCCGTTGGAACGGAACTTGCCCGTTCTAAGGCCTCCAGTTGGGCCAAGGTGACTGTCGAGGATCTTGGAGAACGCATCCAAGCTTTTGTGATAGCCATGGCAGAGCTCGTGGGTGTCGATGAGGTCGAGAGGGGTGGAGTTCCATAGGGGGTGGCACCGCCAGGAAAGGACGGTTGTCTGCGCCCCATATTTGATTGGGACAAGGGAGATGATGACTGTCAACATATCATCGGGGAGGTTGCTGATGAAGTCTAGGCCTGCTGGAGTTGCTTGCGGTTCCTGCTCGCCCCGCCTCCACTTGTTGGCAGCCCCGTTCTCCACCTCTGGAGTCTCCTTGTCAGCGGCACTTTCTGATAGAAGTGGGAGTACAGGGAATATTTAGTTAAAATAGGGTAATAGAAAAGTGTATTGGTGACTAGAAGTTATTAGGTAGGAATATAGTAAGAAAATGGAATAACAATTGGTTGCTTAAATACTACACAATTCATTTGATATTGCTGGGTAAGTCAACATGCAGATACTTGAAAAGAAAACTTACTTCGAACAAAGTCTGGACGGATGATATAGTCGGGGAAGTTAGCATATATCTCATGACCAGGCACTTTTATGTGCAGTGCAATTATAGTGCCAGATTTCAGTACATAAAACTTAGAAATTTCTTTCCAAAGGCCAGTGCCAAAATAGGAGGCACCACGTTCATCAAGTCTTATAGTAGCAACGATTGTAAATCCATGGTTTGTTTTCAGTATGACATCCCTGCAGTCTTGATTTATCTAAAGGGAAAGATTGTGCACTATAGATTATGTTGCATAGCAAGGGATGCGCTCCAGAAAATGGTAGGATCGTTAAAGAAAATATGGTAACATGCAAATATGGGCCCAAATTGAAAGAACTGTACAATAGTTGAAATCGAAGGACAAAAATCTATATTTAAACACATAGGGTACACATGATGTCATGGAAATATGAGAGTAATTGAAAGAACAATACATCATTAATTTGACTAATATAGAAAGAAGAGGGGGGAAATCCCCTTTGACGTATATGGTGCATGTGGCACCTTTTATCCAAATGTAGCAATATTTAGAATATGTTCAGGAAAGTAGGCCATGCCAACCGATTTAGGGTGAGATTGAACATACCGCGCACATCCTCAAGTCATCTGGTCCGGTGAGATGGAATGTCTGGCGGAGGCCGCAAAGTCCTGATGTGTCCGCGCACTGTACACTCTATGAATGGAAGAAAACCCTCAAATAAGCTCGAATAAAAATGAATTCACGGCGATTTCGGTCGGGTGATTAAAGGAGGCAGATGAACTGAGATAAGAGATGAGATAATATCTCATTAAATTAGTTACCTTGTTGTCCATGAGAAAGAACCCTCGGTACGGCAGATTCCCCAACTGAGCGGAGCTGGGTCGACCGCGAGAAGCGACGAGAAAGTCGATGGGGATAGGCGGCGGCAAGCGGAAGTGGCGAAATGTGGTGGGCTTTTCCGGCAGCCTGGCGGCGACGGCGGTAGGCGCCGAGCTAAGTGGTTACCGCCGCGATAGGCGGTGCCATGCATAGACACGGAGGAGCTTGTGAAGGTGTGAATGGGGACCAAAGGGGGTGGCGGGCGGGGTGAGGGTTTTTGTGAGGTGGGGACTTTGAGGGTTTTCTTTTTTCTTTTTTGAATTGGGTGGTGAGTATTTTCCATCCCACAATGAATTTCGGAGGCAACGGTTTGCTAGAGCCAACCGTGTGTGATTGACGCAACACGCAAAATGAAAGTCATTGCACACGGTTCCAATTTTGGGAACCATGTGTGATTGACGTACTACCTCTGTCCTGGTTTATTGGTCCCCTTTGTAATTTGTACCGAATTTTTACCAAATATTTAACTAAGAAATTTTTATGCATGTCACAAAAAATTATATCATTGAACTCTATGTTCAAATACGCATCCAACGATATAATTTTTGCTGACCTGCACTAACATTTTTGTGAGTTAAATCTTTGGTCAAAATTTAACACAAATTACAAAGGGGACAAATAAATGAGGACGGAGGTAGATTCCATCAACCGAACTGATTACATCCATATCCCACATTTAGACATAAGTAAACATAGATTAAACATACTTGGACATAGATAATAAGCGTACACAACCATAGTTTAACCATACATACTCAAGCGTACAAAGTTCGATCCCACATCTCATCTCACATGCCGGCAGGATCCTGAAGCTTCTCCAGGTACTCGGCATACGCGCCGTGCGCCACCCTGCGAGATATCACCTATACAAATAGTAAAACAAATTTGGCATCAAATCAATGTTTACATACCGTGAAGCAGGATTAGGAATTTATGGCTATTTATTTATACATATCCATAGATCATGGTTCGATTTTTAAGCACAGTCGTCTATGTACATACCAATCTTGAAGAAAATAATGGTACAAACATATGTAGGTCATTCAAAATCAATTGCCAAGTCCTGGCTAGGAATTTTTAGCACGAACAGTAACCCTAATCGGATTACTAGCAGAAATCATTTGCACAAATGAAACAACTAATCACTTATCACTTGTACCATTCAAACAATCAATACACTACACGGATCTAACGAAACTTACTCAGATTTCATGGATTGAGAGAACGTAACCATAGGATTTCTATTCCAAAAAGGGGGAGGCAGGAGTAACCAGTGAAACCCTAGGATCTATTTGACACATAAATGGGTATAGATGACTAACCAGTTGTCCGTCATCGTCGGAGTCGTTGCCGGAGTGGTCGTGGAGTCGTCGCCGGGTGTCGGGGGAAACGACACCTATGGGATCCTAGGGAATCCCTTCTACGGTTGGCGGGGCGTGGAGCTGCGCAAAGAGCAGGTCTAAAAGATCAGCGCGAGGGGATTTTTACCCAGGTTCGAGCCGCAAACGATGCGTAAAACCCTATTCCTGCTTGTCTGTGTTTATTTGGTGTTCTTGAGCTCTTGAACGAGCTGCGGTGCATGCCCGGTCCAAAAAAGTCCGAATTCTTCCTCAGTACGCCTCGGGCCTCCTTTTATATGTCAAAGGGGTTGCCACAGTGGCACACAAGAGGTGGAAAGTATCTACAGTGTACAAGTCTGTCACCTGGCACTGTAGGACAAACGCATTTAATGCGCTACCTACGTGCCCTCTTGCTTTATCGGGGGCGGCAACAGATCTCGTCCCATCTATCGCCGCCTCGCCTTGCTTCGACGCACGTCCAAGCTGACGAGGCATGAGCACCATGCTAGCTGGCTGGTTGCTGAGTTGGTGTGGTGACAGGGTGTTCACGAAGATCTGCATGCCACCACGCAGGTGCTTGACTAGTTGGCCTAGAAGCTGCATGCTGCCACACAGGCGCTCGCCTAGTTGGCGGGCTAGTCGCTGCGTCGGGACGGGCGCGGGGCAGCAAAGCTTTGGCAGGTGCGGGCCTGGCCTCGGCCCCGCAGATGCCCCCGGCATGGGTCTTGCCGGGGTCTCGTGGCTGTCCCCGGCAAGGATCTTGCCGGGGGTCTTCGTCTGTCCCCAGCAAGGCTCTCGCCGGGGGTCTTCGTCTGTCCCCGGCAAGGATCTCGCCAGGGGTCTTCGTCTGTCCCCGGCAAGGATCTTGCCAGGGGTCTTCGTCTTCTGGTCCTTATCTAGACTCACAGGCCTTTAGTCTTCACAAAGATCTGCATGCCACCACGCAGGCGCCCCTGAGTCTTGGCCTTGACGTTGTCGATGGTGTCAGAGCCCTCAGGCTCAAGGGTGGCAGCCTCGCTGGTGTTGGGCAAGTTGCCCTGGCAAGGCTCTTGCCGGGCCTATGTAGGCCGCCCCGGCAATGGTGTTGCCGGGGGAAGTCCATCTTGTCCCTTTGCTCTTCGCGCCTCTGGCTTGAGTACTGCCTTGGCAGCCTTGTACCTTTCCTTCCTCTGCCCCGCCAAGCGTGGCCGCAGGTGTGGCTACGACTGCCCCTGCACAAGTAAAGGGGTACAGAAAGGCCCCTACTTTTGTACACCGACACCAGGGTCGTCGCCCGAGTCGTCACGAGAGTCGGTGTGGAACTCCACCTCCGGCTGTGGAAGCTCGACGCCGTCGACGACGTTAGGGTGCAGCGATAACTCGCCGTCAGTGATGGCAACCTCTATCTCCATCTCCACGCCGTGCTCTGGTGCTTCAGCAGCCCCAGCGTCGCCACTCCCTCCGATGGGGCGCTTCGGTGGCATCCTCATACACTGAAGGCTTTGAGGACTGAGAGTGGCGTCGAGGATGCAAGCAGAGAGAGAGGATTGTGTGTGTGGCGAGGATGGGGGGTGCGGCCGCTCGGGTGCACCATTAATATGGAGTAGTGGGAGAGAGGCGGGCAGCGGTCAAACCGCTAGCTCACCTCCCGGTCAGCCTGCGCACCGGACTGCTGGCATGCCTACCGTCAATTCACACAGCTACTCGCATGCCTCCCGATGACACTGTGCAGCGTGCACGCCTCCGTCAATTCACACACCTGCACGCACGCCTCCCGGTCTGCCTGCGCGACGGACTACTCGCATGCGTCCCGTCAACTCACGCCTGCTCACATGGCACACGGGTCGCGTGGCAGCACGTATATTGTTTTTCTATTTGGATGATTAATGCCGTAGCTTTATTGCTTAACCGAAGCATGGCATGTATCCATTGTTGGTCTAACGCTCAGGGTTTGAATAAATAATCCATTTAGGATATTGGTTCTCAATTATTAATAATCTCCCGTTTGTAAATAGATAAATATTACATCAAAACTGGTCACAGATTTAACAAAAAAGTACAATGCCACTTTGTATTGGTGTCCATATGACAACACGATAAGTTTCATGAACTTCAAATAAGTTATGGATGTACTAGAATTTAAAAATCAAGATTCTCAATGTTTGAAATTTCTTGCACGGGGAGTAAACATGCACCCAGTGAGACACATGTGTTTTTGCAACACATTTAGGCGCACTGTCACGTGTGCATGTAGCTCAAATTTGATTTTTGCACATTATACCCATAGAAAATCAATCAATTAATGTACTAAAACGTCTTAATGATCTCTGTTTTTTCAAAATTAAAATGTCCCTCCTTTGGTAATAGGTTTTGGATGTACTAGAATTTAAAAATCAAGATTCTCAATGTTTGAAATTTCTTGCACGGGGAGTAAACATGCACCCAGTGAGACACATGTGTTTTTGCAACCCATTTAGGTGCACTGTCACGTGTGCATGTAGCTCAAATTTGATTTTTGCACATTATACCCATAGAAAATCAATCAATTAATGTACTAAAACGTCTTAATGATATCTTTTTTTCGAAATTAAAACGACCCTCCTTTGGTAACATATGTTCACCGCGGGATAATTGAACATGCATCATAGTTGCAGTAGATTCGCGGTGTGTGTGTGGGTGTGTGCGTCTGGGGGTGGCGGGTGGCTCGCAGTACACTACGAGTTTGGAGCCATAGTGTGGGTTGGCCGTTTTTGTTAGGCAGGTGCCACAACAGAGTCGTGAATTTGTTATTTAAAACATTACACAACCCTTTCATACATACATGTTTTGGCCACATGCCGTCGATGGTTGTCCTACACGACACTCGATACTCGCGTGTGACACTTTCTGTGGGCCCGTGAGGTCGTCGTCCATCACTTTGACGAACAGCCGGCAGTGAGGTTAATTTTACCAGCAAGGTAGAATCTTTTTTGTTTCAGTTATGGTGGTATATATATCGTACGTGTCGAAGAGGTGGGAGGGGACTAGCATATATACTATACGTATGCATCCATTGAACAAGTATACCTCACTCAATGTCGGGACTTTTCGGTTTCCGAGGCACGTGCCACATCAAAGTTGTGAAATTGGCTATTCAAACATCACACAACACCTCTTTGAGCCAGATGCATGCAGGCGATGGTTATCCTAGCTAGGACACTCACGTGTGATGCTTCCATCTGTGGGCCCACGAGGCCATCGTCGATGCATCCATCACTTTAACCTACATCAGAAGAGTTTAATTAATTTCACCATCGAGGAGGATTCTTTTTGGGTTGTATTACGATAGGAGCATATAGTATGCGTCAAAGAGGGGGAAGGGTACCATCATATGTAGTACACTTCATGAACCTCGCTCTGTGTGGGGGTTTACGGTTTTTTAGGCATGTGGCACATCAAAGTTGTGCATTTTGGGTATTCAACATATGTTTGGCCCACATGCAAAGCGATGGTGATTGTCCTCTCGCACCCACTTAAGTGGTTATCAGCGATATCGATGCTTTCCATCTGTGGGCCTACTTGGTCCATGACTACTTTTGGCCTGACAACGAGAGAGGTTAATTTGACTTAGGAGGGGATTTTTTGGCTTGTAATACGGTATATATATAGGTCATGCTCTGGGATGACATGATACAGTTTGAGCACACACACATGCATGTGTACGCATGAATCCCTCCCATCGAGTCGAAGTGGCTAGTACAACGACATGTCATGAACCGATCTCGCTCTGTGTGGGGACTGGATGATTTTCTACGCACGTGCCACATCAATGTTGTGAAATGGTATTCAAACATGCATGCACGCATCACCTCCATACATATGCATGTAGTGGTTGTGTTCGAACGGTACACTCCCTCGCATGGTTATCGGCGATAAGCCAATATATTCGTGGGCCCGCGTGGACATCCATGATCACCTTGACCGACAAACAGGATTGGTTACCATGGCGAATTCTTCCTTTGGTTCGTGTTATCGTAGTATAGGTCATGGTGAGATTCAGACCTAATTAAGTTTGAGCGCATATACTATGAACGCACGCATGCATGAATCCCCGTCGTCGGCTTGAAGTGTGGTGTAACATACATATGCATCATCAACCTAACCCTCACTCAGTGTGGGGATTTCTAGTTCGAAATCACGGTGCCACATCAAAGTTGTTCCATCGTGTATTAAAAAACACACCTCTCCATACATATGTTTGGGCTACACGCATGCAGTGGTTGTCTTCGGGGACTAGCTACTTGCGTGATTATTAGCGAGCTAGCCCATCTCCCGGGTCGCATGGACAGCCATCACTTTGACCAACAACAAGAGAGAGGTTGTACGACCAAGGTGGATTATTCTTGGTTCGTTTTATGATCCATCTTGGTGAGATGCCTGTCTGGCCCGCCAACTGAAAGTGTGGGGGGGGCTGCTACTTCGCACTTTGCTAGGTGAACCTCGGTTGAGGGGCATGCATTAATAGCTTAAGATTCCCTTCGTGCCGACACGAGGGGGGCTGCTAGCTACTTCGCACTTTGCTAGGTGAACCTCGGCTGGGGGAGCCTGCATTCATAGCTTAGGATTCCCTTCGTGCTGACACAAGGGGGGCAAGCAATACCGTGCGCTTTGCGAGATAGGTGCCACATCAAACTTGCATTTGGTATTTGAACATCAAACCACCCTTTTCATACATAAATTTGGTCCACATGCAAGCGTGTTCGTGTTCTAACCCTCTCCCGCATCATTTTTCGCCAAATTTATGAACATTAGACAATTCGGATGACGCAACAGACATGGTTCGCTCAAACTAACCGTGTGCCACGCCTGCCCCTGTCACGCACACATCCGCACAGTACATTGGGCTCTACGAGGCTTCCCCTCTCAAAAATATCTACCCGTCTGCAACATTTTTCTGTTTGATAACACATAGTTATTGTGTTTCGACCGTGTGTGATGTTTCTTGTTCCCAATCCCGCCTGCATCCCTCGAAAATATCTGCCTGCCTCGAGGGTTTTTCTGCTTCATAGCACACGGTTATTATCTTCGGACCATGTGCGATGCACCATCATCAAAATTTTCAATAGCCCGGCATTTCACTCCCGCGTTTGACTCCCGCGTAGTAAAATTTTCAGTACCCGCATCATTTCCTCAAACACACCCCCCGCCCCCCTCCACACACACACACCAAAACCTCCTTGGGCGCGCGGGCACACACACACACACCCTCCCTTGCTCGAAACCCTAGCAAGGTCCCCGCCGCCGCCGCTGCAAGGCCTCCATTTTCAACATCTGCCGGTTTGCCCTGCAGCTTACCCACCGATCTCCATACCCAGGCTGCCCTAAGTTTCTTAGATGATGCCTGCCAAACGCCCACTTTCCCATAGATCCCTATCCCCATCCCCATCCCCCACTCCAGAGCATCACAGCCTAAGCCCGGCTACGCTTCCCGTGGAGCTCGAGGAGTGACTGGCCCAAAAGAGGTGTATCGCGGTCTCTTCGCCCGACGTCGCCGAGGAAGCCGACGACCATTACTGGCCGCAGGCACTCAATCATCGGGCTAGAGTATGCGGGTATGTCGTGGACGCCGACTATGACATCGAGGTCATCGACAACGACGGCCTGAGGCGGGCTATGTCACAGGTTAAGTGGCCCACCCCCAACCCCTCGGGTTCAACCGCCGTCGATATCATCCATCGCCCCGCCGCTGATCTCCTCTGGCTCGCTGTCAAGAATTTGCCATCCTACATCGCCATCAAGCCCCTTTTGTCATTTCTTAAGTACACGTTCTGCGACGCTGGCTTGGGATCCATGGCTTCCAAGTCAGACCTCATTGGCGGCGACCACGAGGAGGGCACCCTCTCCAGTTCTTCGAAGGGTAAAGAGCCCATCTGCTCTTCCAAGGGGAAAGAGCCCGTCTGTGACATCAGGGAGGGCACCCTACAGCCGTGCTCTTCCAAGGGGAAGGAGCCCATCTGCGACAACATGGAGCTCATCTAGGGTCCGTGCTCTTCCCATGGGAACGAGCCCATCTGTGACAAGCGAGGAAACCCATGATTTGTTTTGTCGTGCCTCTTCATATGGGGAAACCCATGATTTGTTTTGTCAAGTGCCTTTTGTAGTGTAGTGAGAATATGTCCATTTTAATTGCTATATTTGGTTGTTTGCAGCATGCCTTGTTTATTTCAATTGTTCACAATGTGATGCTCTATATGTGCAATTATTTACTATGCAGTACATTTCATCAATCCAGTTTTAAACATACCGATAGGAATGCATATATTTGCTTGATGTTAAGCCTGTTATAGCTAGCATATGCCTCTTTTATAGTTTTTTGATTGTTCGGTTGTTTGTAGTTAGCATATGTCTAGTTTCAAATGCTATCTTTGGTTGTTCGTAGTATGCCTTGTTTATTCCAGTCATTCACAACGTGATGTTCTATATGTGCAAGTATGAATTGTGCAGTTCAATTTCATCAGTACCAGTTTCAACAATACCACTGTGAATGACTACATTTGGTTGCTGCATATTGTAGTTAACACGCCTTTCCATTTTTATTTAACAATAACCAGTGTACTTAGACCGGCACAATAACAGTTTGAATGACTATGTTTGCTTGTTGTTAAATGTTAGGCCTGTTGCAGTTAACACACCTTTCCACTTGTTTTGCTTTACTAGTGTGCTTAAACCTGCACACTAAAGCTATCTTTTGGAGATTATTTTGTCTGCCATGAATAATTTTGGTTGATGTTTAGCCTGTTGTGTTTAACATGCCTCTCAATGTACCTACACAGGACAATTTTGGGAACGAGCTATTTTCCATCGAGGTTAGTTTCACCCCATGGCTTACATATACTCACTGTTCAGGATATCGGTAGCTGGTACCATAGGGCGGGGGCTGATAAGGGACTAATCAGTGAATCGTACTTTTAACTGAATATATCTGTAACTCATTTATTGTTAGGTTAACTAGGGCCATATGTAATATATCTGAGGCTACATAGCAACATGCACTCTACTTAATGTCTAAATATGCAATCCTAGGCTACATAGCAACAAGGAAGAGTGCTACCTTAATGTTCTGATGATGTCTAGATATACGTAGAAGAGCAGCAGCAACAACAACAACACAACCCTGTTTGGATACTCAACTTAGCTAGAGGTTAGAGTTAGTTTCTAGCTCATGACTAACCCTGAACTAACTCCATCCAAAGAGGTGTTCGGATGATAGGGTTAGATTGACAATAAATGCACTAGGAGAACTAGCTCTAATTAGCACCTCTTGGGTTGGATAGTTTTTTTGGGTGGGTTAGATGCAACTACCTCAAACTAGCCCTCATGTTTGGATATATACTTCAAGGCTATTTGAGCCCGAACTAGCTCAAACTAACTCTAACCCATGGATACAACAGCAGTTAATCAGCCGATAATTTGTAAGAATGCAATAAACTCCTTCCAGCCCATAATATAAGATGTTAATTCATCTAATATGTGAGTATATTGGATGTTATAAGATATTATAAAAGAGTGTTGTACTACATCATTGTGCAATTGCTGTTTAGCTTCAAATATTAACTTGGTGCTTTAAGGTACATATGCCATTGGTAAAGATCCGCGCTTCGACCCTTTCTGCGTATGGGGCAATAAGATATCGATGAACCAGCATCAAGTGAGGAAGCTGATAAAGATTGTTAGTAAAAATGGGTCAACATATGGCAATTAAACTATTTGTTTACACTTTATCCAAGACAATAGCGAACTGCAGGATGGTAAGTAAGAACTCTGCAACCTTCTTTTTACTGCCCATAATGAGTTGTGTTAGATGACACTGTCTGAATCTTTTTTCCTTTGCAGTGGTTGCCAAAGTAGTTTACTCAAGATTACCTCTCAAACTACATGATTGGTGGGCATGCAAAGGTTGAAGTATTTCTACCAGAACACGATGATTATCTAGATGTTTTCATGAAGATCGTGAAGGATGGGCGGTCGGCCATCACAAGGGGTTGGACTAGAGTCCTGCGTGCCTTCTACATGGAGGAGGGCACAATATGGGCATTCCGCTTCACCTTGTTCATCAACCAGAATGTATTTCGCATCTTTCTTTTCCGTCTTTAATAGTACAAGTATACAATTGTGGTTCATCATTCTTTATTTGGTTCTTATGTAATTCTTGAACATATGCACCTATGAATCGAATAATGCATTGGTTGTTTGAACCTGATGGATATGAATAAAGCTATAGCATACATTCAAATCCAAATCTGGTACAATTAAAAAAAACAACAATTAAATTACGGTGAAATTACGCCCTCCGGGTCGTTTCGGCACACACGGTTGGTAAAACACAAACGTTTGTGATATACACCATAATCCGAGACTGTTCATAGAGAGGAAACATGTGCAAGTATGCACACAGTTTCCATTTGCAAAGCGTGTGCGATGTTAGACAATATCACAAACAGTGCGGGAATACTATACATTTGTGATAGTTGCCTTATCGTACACGATTCGCAACCATGAACTGTTTCTGATGAAGTATGTATCATAAACGTTGCACCACAGAATAGCGTGTGCGATAGTTGTTGTGTATGACGATGTATGACGGTCCGACGTTTCGTAATCCTGTCCGACACTCGTACGATGATTAGCTAATCTTCTTAATTAGTTATCGCATACGGTTTGGGAAAAGCGAATGTGTGTGATTGAATGCTTATCACACACGTTCTATAATAGTGAACTGTTTGTGATGGGCCGCGCATCGTAAACGTAGCACCGCAGAATACCGACTGCGATGGCAATGCGAGCACAAACGAGTAGGAGTACCGTATATGCATCTTGGCTCCCTATCCCTTATGATTTCTCGGTTGTGTGGGAAGCACCCCCTATCGCCCACACTCACTTGGCGACGGTTCCAAATGTCGTCGCAGAAAGGGGTTAAAACCGTTTTTATAGCACCGACGCGCACCAGTGAAGCAATAGCAATAAAACTAAATGGTCAATATGCTAAGCTAACGGATGGGTCTTGTCCATCACATCATTCTCCTAATGATGTGATCTCGTTCATCAAATGACAACACATGTCTATGGTTAGGAAACTTAACCATCTTTGATTAATGAGCTAGTCTAGTAGAGGCTTACTAGGGACACAGTGTTTTGTCTATGTATCCACACATGTATCAAGTTTCCGGTTAATACAATTCTAGCATGAATAATGAACATTTTTCATGATATAAGGAAATATAAAATAACAACTTTATTATTGCTTCTAGGACATATTTCCTTAAGTCTCCCACTTGCACTCGAGTCAATAATCAAGATTACATTGTAATGATTCTAACACCCATGGAGTCTTGGTGTTGCTCATGTTTTGCTCATGGAAGAGGCTTAGTCAACGGGTCTGCCACGTTCAGATTCGTATGTATTTTGTAAATCTCTATGTCTCTCTCCTTGACTTGATAACGGATGGATTTGAAGCGTCTCTTGATGTGTTTGGTTCTCTTGTGAAATATGGATTCCTTCACCAAGGCAATTGCTCCAGTATTGTCACAAAATATTTTCATTGGACCCGATGCACTAGGTATTACACCTAGATCGGATATGAACTCCTTCATCCAGACTCCTTCATTCGCTGCTCCTGAAGCAGCTATGTACTCCGCTTCACACGTAGATCCCGCCACGACTCTTTGCTTGGAACTGCACCAACTTACAACTCCACCATTCATAATAAATACATATCCGGTTTGTGACTTAGAGTCATCCGGATCAGTGTCAAAGATAGCATCGACATAACCATTTATGACGAGCTCTTTGTCACCTCCATAAGCGAGAAACATATCCTTAGTCCTTTTTAGGTACTTCAGGATGTTCTTGACCGCTGTCCAGTGATCCACTCCTGGATTACTTTGGTACCTCCCTGCTAGACTTATAGCAAGGCACACATCAGGTCTGGTACAAAGCATTGCATACATGATAGAACCTATGGCTGAGGCATAGGGAATGACTTTCATTTTCTCTCTATCTTCTGCAGTGGTCGGGCATTGAGTCTGACTCAACTTCACACCTTGTAACACAGGCAAGAACCCTTTCTTGACTGATCCATTTTGAACTTCTTAAAAACTTTATCAAGGTATGTGCTCTGTGAAAGTCCAACTAAGCGTCTCGATCTATGTCTATAGATCTTGATGCCCAATATATAAGCAGCTTCACCGAGGTGTTTCATTAAAAAACTCTTATTCAAGTATCCTTTCATGCTATCCATAAATTCTATATCATTTCCAATCAACAATGTGTCATCCACATATAATATTAGAAATGCTACAGAGCTCCCACTCACTTTCTTGTAAATACAAGCTTCTCCAAAAGTCTGTATAAAACCATATGCTTTGATCACCTCATCAAAGCGTATATTACAACTCCGAGATGCTTGCACTAGTCCATAAATGGATCGCTAGAGCTTGCACACTTTGTTAGCACCTTTAGGATCGACAAAACCTTCTGGTTGCATCATATACAACTCTTCTTTAAGAAATCCATTAAGGAATGCAGTTTTGAGGTCCATTTGCCAGATTTCAAAATCATAAAATGCGGCAATTGTTAACATGATTCGGACAGACTTAAGCATCGCTACGGGGTGAGAAAGTCTCATCGTAGTCAACTCCTTGAACTTGTCGAAAACCTTTCGTGACAAGTCGAGCTTTGTAGATAGCAACTTTACCATCAGCGTCAGTCTTATTCTTGAAAATCCATTTATTCTCTATGGCTCACCAATCATCGGGCAAGTCAACCAAAGTCCATACTTTGTTCTCATACATGGATCATATCTCAGATTTCATGGCCTCAAGCCATTTTGCGGAATCTGGGCTCATCATAGCTTCTTCATAGTTCGTAGGTTCTTCATGGTCTAGTAACATGACCTCCAGAACAGGATTACCGTACCACTCTGGTGCGGAACCTGCTCTGGTTGACCTACGAGGTTCGGTGGTAACTTGATCTGAAGTTTCATCATCATTATCATTAGCTTCCTCTCTAGTTGGTGTAGGTATCATGTGAACGGTTTTCTGTGATGAGCTACTTTCCAATTCGAGAGAAGGTACAATTACCTCATCAAGTTCTACTTTCCTCCCACTCACTTCTTTCGAGAGAAAATCCTTCTCTAGAAAGGATCCATTCTTAGCAACAAAGATCTTGCCTTCGGATTTGTGGTAGAAGGTGTACCCAATAGTTTCTTTTGGGTATCCTATGAAGATGCACTTCTCCGATTTGGGTTCGAGCTTATCAGGTTGAAGTTTTTTCACATAAGTCACAACCCCAAACTTTAAGAAACGACAGCTTAGGTTTCTTGCCAAACCACAGTTCATACAGTGTCGTCTCAACGGATTTAGACGGTGCCCTATTTAACGTGAATGCAGTTGTCTCTAATGCATAACCCCAAAACGATAGTGGTAAATCGGTAAGAGACATCATAGATCGCACCATATCTAATAAAGTACAGTTACGATATTCGGACACACCATTATGTTGTGGTGTTCCAGGTGGCGTGAGTTGTGAAACTATTCCACATTGTTTTAAATGAAGGTCAAACTCATAACTCAAATATTCGCCTCCGCGATCAGATCGTACAAACTTTATTTTCTTGTTACGATGATTCTCCACTTCACTCTGAAATTCTCTGAACTTTTCAAATGTTTCATACTTGTGTTTGATCAAGTTGATATACCCATAGCTGCTCAAATCATCTGTGAAGGTCAGAAAATAACGATACCCACCGCGAGCCTCAACACTCATTGGACCGCATACATCGGTATGTATTATTTCCAATAAGTCAGTGGCTCGCTCCATTGTTCTGGAGAACGGTGAGGGGTGGCTAATATTTTCCATGCAAAATAAAGTTCTCTTTTGTGTGCTTGATTTGCTCGCGGAGCGGTGAGGGGTGGCTAATATTTTCCATGCTAGATGTGTTAGTCTCAGGATGAGTGTTTATTCACTTGTCATTGCACGAGAGTAAGGCAAAGGTATTAGGAATAACCTATTCCGAAATGAAAAATGAATTTACATTATGTTGTCAAATAATAAATATCCTTGGAAAGAGTTGGTATGGAAGGCACGCGTGGATACTGTTAGCCATGGAAAGTGAAAGTATGGTGGAAAAAGGAATAAACTTTATTTTCTGTTTGGGTACCGCCTATGATATATCTAGCATGGAAAGTGTTGGGAACTCTAAATCGTTTTCGTTGGTGGGATGGATACACCTCCCAAAATGTTTTTAATCTCTAAGTTTTTCGCTTTGAGCTATGGCACCTCTACAAATCCCTACTTCCCTCTACGAAGGGCCTTCTTTTACTTTATGCAATTTTTATTTTTGAATTTGAGTCTCCATCTTCTCTTACAAAAGCACCAACTAGGAGGCAATATGATCATACTTAAGTATTGGGTGTAGCTAATATGCGATGAATGGATCAATAGTTGAGCATGATGGGCTAGGGATAACTTATTTTAGCGTTGATATTTTGAAAGACATGGTTGCTTGTTGGTATGCTTGAGTATTTAAATTATCATGTCAAGACTAGGCTATTGCTTTGAATCACATAAAAGTCCAAATGTCCATGCTATATATAAAAGAATATGATATGACATGTTAGGCAGCATCCCACATCAAAAATTCTATTTCTATCACTTCCCTACTCGAGGACGAGTAGGAGTTAAGATTGGGGATGCTGATACGTCTCCAACGTATCTATAATTTTTTTATTGTTCCATGCCGTTATATTATCAATCTTGGATGTTTTATAATCATTTTATATCATTTTTTTGGTACTAACCTATTGACATAGTGCCAAGTGCCAGTTGCTGTTTTCTGCATGTTTTTTACATCGAAGGAAATCAATATCAGACGGAGTCCAAACGCAATGAAACTTCACGGAGATTTTTTTGGACCAGAAGGAACATAATGGGCCCTGGCTGCGCCTGGGGTGCTCTGAGGAGAGCACAACACACCAGGGCGCGCCAGGAGGCCCAGGCGCACCCTGGTGGGTTGTGCCCACCTCGGGTGCCCCCGGACCACCTCTTTGCTCTATAAATACCCCAATATTCCCAAAACCCTAGGGGAGTCGACGAAATATTCATCCAGTCGCCGCAGAGTCCAGAACCACCTGATCCAATCTAGACGACATCTCGGATGGGGTTCACCACCTCCATTGGTGCCTCTCCGATGATGCGTGAGTAGTTCTTTGTAGACCTTTGGGTCCGTAGTTAGTAGCTAGATGGCTTCATCTCTCTCTCTCTCTGAATTCTCAATGCAATGGTCTCTTGGAGATCCATATGATGTAACTCTTTTGCGGTGTGTTTGTTGGGATCGATGAACTTTGAGTTTATGATCAGATCTATCTTTTTATATCCATGAAAGTTATTTGAGTTTCTTTGATTTGTTATGTGCATGATTGCTTATAGCCTCGTATTTCTTCTCCGATATTTGGGTTTTGTTCGACCAACTTGATCTATTTATCTTGCAATGGGAAGAGGTGCTTTGTAGTGGGTTCGATCTTACGGTGCTTGATACTAGTGACAGAAGGGGAACTGACACGTATGTACCGTTGCTACTAAGGATAAAATGATGGGGTCTATCTCTACATAGATAGATCTTGTCTACATCATGTCATCGTTCTTATTGCATTACTCTGTTTTCCATGAACTTAATACACTAGATGCATGCTGGATAGCGGTCGATGTGTGGAGTAATAGTAGTAGATGCAGGCAGGAGTCGGTCTACTAATCTTGGACGTGATGCCTATATAACGATCATTGCCTGGATATCGTCATGAGTATTTGAAGTTCTATCAATTGCTCAACAGTAATTTGTTCACCCACAGTTTGCTATTTTTCTCGAGAGAGGCCACTAGTGAAACCTACGGCCCCCGGGTCTCTTTCTCATATATTTGCCTTTGCGATCTACTTTTTCCTTGCATTTATTTTCAGATCTATTAAACCAAAAATACAAAAATACCTTGCTGCAATTTATTCTTATTTATTTTATTTGGTATTCGATCTATCAATCTACTACAATTTTATCTCACGTCTGTTTGCCTATCTTGAGGCGCCGTACCCGGAAGGGATTGACAACCCCTTTAACACGCCGGGTTGCGAGGATTTGTTATCTGTGTGCAGGGGTTGTTTACGTTTTGTTGCTTGGTTCTCCTACTGGTTCGATAACCTTGGTTTCATATATGAGGGAAATATCTACCGCCGCTGTGCTGCATCATCCCTTCCTCTTTGGGGAAATACCGACGTAGCTTCAAGCAACATCAAAAGGAATTTCTGGCGCCGTTGCCGGGGAGGATCTTCAACATATACCAGGTTCCTAATCACAAATCTCATCTCCTCGCAATTTACATTATTTGCCACTTGCCTCTCGTTTTCCTCTCCCCCACTTCACAAAAATTTGCCGTTTTATTTGCCTCTTTTTTTTTCGTTCGCCGTTTTCTCGTCAGATCTATCCTTTGTTTGCAAACATGAGTGATTTCGGTATGGCACAAACAGATGATGGCCTTACTCCTAAGATTAGACGTACAGGCGATCTGGATGCTAAAACCTTTATCTTGGGGCAAGTTAATGTTATGGGAAAAGAACGTATCCAAGAATTTTTCAATTGTGTGGGAAATTTGAGTCTTGATGATGCTCCTATACTTAAAACTACTAGATCTTATGCGGATGCTATTTCAGCACTAGTTCTTAAACTTGAAAGTAAATTTATTCGTACCCATCCTACTTTGCAAAGATTGTTGTTTGAGCTTCCCGTTATAGAATCCTAGGGCTAAAAGTTGGCCACCCTTGTCCTTATGAATGAATTTGATTACATAATACGGGAAGCTAGGGAAAATCTTTCATTTTTATGGTATGAATCGTGAAAAACTTGTGATAGATGAAATTATTTACAATAGTGACTATGCTTTAAGACATTTGCTTGGGGACAATAAAATCTTTGATGAGAATCTTAAAAAGGAAGTCCTCGTTTTAGATATAATCCAACAAGTTTTCAATAATGTTAATCAACATTACTCTTGGATTGTTGCGGGGAATCAAAAAGGTTATGATGAACACCAACTTAGGAACGCTAAGGTTTCTATGGATAATATGTTTTATGTTGTTTTTACAAAACCCCATGATGAAAACACCTCTAAGAAAGATAAGAAGAAGGATGACAAAACTTAGATCCTTGCTTTATGTCTAGCTAAGGGCGTAAAACTATAGCGCTTGTTGGGAGGCAACCCAATGAATAAAGTTTATTTTTTCTTTTTGCTTTCTGTTCTGGACTGTTAGCACAATTATGCTACTGTTATGATTGTGTTTTTTGTGTTTTAATTAGTGTTTGTGCCAAGTAGAACCTATAGGATCTTCTTGGGTGATAGTTGTTTGATCTTCCTGGAAATAAACAGAAACTTTTGCGCTCACGAAAACAATTCTTATTTTTTACCAGAGCATGATAAAATGCCAATTATTTTTGCAGAAGATTAATATACAAATTTCTCAGGTTTCCTATTTTTTCAAAAGTTTTGGAGTTCCAGAAGTTTTAGAAATAGTCAGATTACTACAGACTATTCTGTTTTGACAGATTCTGTTTTCTTTGCGTTGTGTGCTTATTTTGATGGCTCTATGGTTTTCTTTGATGAGTTTTTGCCATAGAAAAGTTGGAATACAATAAATAAAATGCAAAAACAAAATATGAATTGGTTTGGTACAGTACTTATAGTAGTGATTTGCTTTCTTTTACTAACGGGTCTCATGAAGGTTTTGTTGAGTTTTGTGTGATTGAAGTTTTCAAGTTTTGGGTTATCTTACGATGGATGAAGGAATAAGGAGTAGAAGATCCTAAGCTTGGGGATGCCCCGGCATCCCAAGCTATTATCCAAAAATGAGCAACCAACTAAGCTTGGGGATGCCCCCGAGTGGCATCCCCTCTTTCTTCTAACGACCATCGGTATTTTACTCGAAGCTATATTTTTATCCATCACATACTATGTGTTTTGCTTGGAGCGTCTTGTATGATATGAGTCTTTGTTTGTTTTATTTTGTGTTTAGTCTTGATCCCTTTCTGGACACACCTATTTGAGAGAGCTAAAATTATGTCATGACTTGTTAGAATTGCTCTCTATGCTTCACTTAAAGTTTTATGAGCTATGGACTTGCTCTAGTGCTTCACTTATATCTTTTTGAGCACGGTGTGCTTAGTATTTTTGAAGAAATGCTCTCTTGCTTCACTTAGATTTATTTGAGAGTTAGAAAATTTTCAAGAAAGTCTCTCTTGCTTCACTTAAATTATTTTGAGAGAAAGAAATTTTATGCTCATGATCTTCACTTATATTTGTTTGAGCTTATGAAAAGCAACACATGAAAATTAGTCCCAAAGTGATAGATATCCAAGAAGGATATAATAAAAACTTTCATGAAGATCATTGGAAAAATAAACTTGATTCTTAGTAATAGTTTTGAGATATGATGATGTGATATGTGAGTTATGTTGATGAGTAATTATGCTTTAGTAAGAATATTGGTGTTAAGGTTTGTGATTCCCTATGCAAGCACGAAAGTCAATAGTCATGCAATGAAATTATATCCTACTTGTGGTGCATTATTCGGTGTTATTATGCTTAATGCTTGCTTATGAGATTATTCGTTTCTTGGTTGGTCGCTTCTCAATCTTTTGCTAGCCTTCATTTTGCACTAAGTATGATCTCTACTTGTGCATCCAAAAACCTTTAAACCAGTTTTGCCACATGAGTCCACTATATCTACCTATATGCGGTATTCTTTTGCCGTTCTAAGCAAATTTGCATGTGCCATCTCTAATTTTCAAAATAAACTTCTCTTTTGTGTGTTTGTTTCGCTCGCGGAGCGGTGAGGGGTGGCTAATATTTTCCATGCTAGATGTGTTATTCTCACGATGAGTGTTTATTCACTTGTCATTGCACGAGAGTAAGGCAAAGGTATTAGGGATGCCCAGTCCCGAAATGAAAAATGAATTTACTTTATGTTGTCAAATAATAAATTCCTTGGAAAGTGTTGGTATGGAAGGCACCCGTGGATACGGTTAGCCATGGAAAGTGAAAGTATGGTGGAAAAAGGAATAAACTTTATTTTCTGTTTGGGAACCGCCTATGATATATCTAGCATGGAAAGTGTTGGGAACTCTAAGTCGTTTTCGTTGGTGGGATGGATACACCTCCCAAAATGTTTTTATCTCTAAGTTTTTCGCTTTGAGCTCTGGCACCTCTACAAATCCCTACTTCCCTCTGCGAAGGGCCTTTCTTTTACTTTATGCAATTTTTATTTTGAATTTGAGTCTCCATCTTCTCTTATAAAAGCACCAACTAGGAGGCAATATGATCGTACTTGAGTATTGGGTGTAGCTAATATGCGAGTGTGTTTCATGAATGGATCAATGGTTGAGCATGATGGGCTAGGGATAACTTATTTTAGCGTTGATATTTTGAAAGACATTATTGCTTGTTGATATGCTTGAGTATTTAAATTATCATGTCAAAACTAGACTATTGCTTTGAATCACATAAAAGTCCAAATGTCCATGCTATAAATAAAAGAATATGACATGACATGTTAGGCAGCATTCCACACCAAAAATTCTGTTTTTATCACTTCCCTACTCGAGGACGGGTAGGAGTTAAGCTTGGGAATGCTGATACGTCTCCAACGTATCTATAATTTTTGATTATTCCATGTTGTTATATTATCAATCTTGGATGTTTTATAATCATTTTATAGTCATTTTATATCATTTTTTGGTACTAACCTATTGACATAGTGCCAAGTGTCAGTTCCTGTTTTCCGCATGTTTTTACATCGCAGGAAATCAATATCAGACAGAGTCCAAACGCAACGAAACTACACAAATATTTTTTTTGGACCAGAAGGAACATAATGGGCCCTAGCTGCGCCTGGGGTGCTCCGAGGAGAGCACAACCCACCAGGGCGCGCCAGGAGGCCCAGGCGCGCCCTGGTGGGTTGTGCCCACCTCGGGTGCCCCCCGGACCGCCTCTTTACTCTATAAATACCTCAATATTCCCCAAACCCTAGGGGAGTCGACGAAATATTCATCCAACTGCCGCAGAGTCCAGAACCACCAGATCCAATCTAGACACCATCTCGGATGGGGTTCACCACCCCCATTGGTGCCTCTCCGATGATGCGTGAGTAGTTCTTTGTAAACCTTCGGGTCCGTAGTTAGTAGCTAGATGGCTTCATCTCTCTCTCTCTTTCTCTGAATTCTCAATGCAATGGTCTCTTGGAGATCCATATTATGTCACTCTTTTGCGGTGTGTTTGTTGGGATCGATGAACTTTGAGTTTATGATCAGATTTATCTTTTTATATCCATGAAAGTTATTTGAGTTTCTTGATCTCTTATATGCATGATTGCTTATAGCCTCGTATTTCTTCTCCGATATTTGGGTTTTGTTTGGCCAACTTGATCTATTTATCTTGCAATGGGAAGAGGTGCTTTGTAGTGGGTTTGATCTTACGGTGCTTGATACTAGTGACAGAAGGGGAACCGACACGTATGTATCGTTGCTACTAAGGATAAAACGATGGGGTCTATCTCTACATAGATAGCTCTTGTCTACATCATGTCATCGTTCTTATTGCATTACTCCGTTTTTCCATGAAGTTAATACACTAGATGCATGCTGGATAGCGGTCGATGTGTGGAGTAATAGTACTAGATGCAGGCAGGAGTCGGTCTACTAATCTTGGACGTGATGCCTATATAATGATCATTGCCTGGATATCGTCATGAGTATTTGAAGTTCTATCAATTGCCCAATAGTAATTTTTTCACCAACCGTTTGCTATTTTTCTCGAGAGAAGCCACTAGTGAAACCTACGGCCCCCGGGTCTCTTTCTCATATATTTGCCTTTGCGGTCTAGTTTTTCCTTGCATTTATTTTCAGATCTATTAAACCAAAAATACAAAAATACATTGCTGCAATTTATTCTTATTTATTTTATTTGGCGTTCGATCTATCAATCTACTGCAATTTTATCTCACGTCTGTTTGCCTATCTTGAGGCGCCGTACCCGGAAGGGATTGACAACCCCTTTAACATGTCGGGTTGAGAGGATTTGTTATCTGTGTGCAAGGGCTGTTTACGTTGTGTTGCTTGGTTCTTCTATTGGTTCGATAACCTTGGTTTCATATCTGAGGGAAATACCTACCGCCGTTGTGGTGCATCATCCCTTCCTCTTTGGGGAAATACCGACGTAGCTTCAAGTGACATCAATAACCGTCTCGCATTAAACAAGATACAGATATAATGTTCATGCTCAACGCTGGTACCAAATAACAATTATTCGGGTCTAAAACTAATCCCAAAGGTAGATGTAGAGGTACCGTGCCGATGGTGATCACATCGACCTTGGAACTATTCCCCACGTGCATCGTCACCTCGTCCTTAGCCAATCTTCGTTTAATCTGTAGCCTGATACGTCTCCAACGTACCTATAATTTTTTATTGTTCCATGTTGTTATATTATCATTCTTGGATGTTTTAAAATCATTTTATAGTCATTTTATATCATTTTTTGGTACTAACCTATTGACATAGTGCCTAGTGCCAGTTGCTGTTTTCTGCATGTTTTTTACATCGTTGGAAATAAATACCAAACGGAGTCCAAACGCAATGAAACTTTTTGTGGATTTTTTTGGACCAGAAGACGTCCAGTGGGCCAAAGAAGTACCAAAGAGGGAGCCCGAGGTGAGCACAAGACACCAGGGCGCGCCTGGAGGTCCAGGCGCGCCCTGGTGGGTTGTGCCTACCTCGGTGGTCTCCCGCACCGCCTCTTTGCTCTGTAAATTGGAGGAAATATGCCCTAGAGGCAATAATAAAGTTGGTATTTATATTTCCTTATATCATGATAAATGTTTATTATTCATGCTAGAATTGTATTAACTGGAAACTTAGTACATGTGTGAATACATAGACAAACAGAGTGTCCCTAGTATGCCTCTACTTGACTTGCTCGTTAATCAAAGATGGTTAAGTTTCCTAACCATAGACATGTGTTGTCATTTGATGAATGGGATCACATCATTAGAGAATTATGTGATGGACAAGACCCATCTGTTAGCTTAGCATAATGATCATTTAGTTTTATTGCTATTGCTTTCTTCATGACTTATACATATTCCTCTGACTATGAGATTATGCAACTCCCGAATACCGGAGGAACACTTTGTGTGCTATCAAACGTCACAACGTAACTGGGTGATTATCAAGATGCTCTACAGGTGTTTCCGATGGTGTTTGTTGAGTTGGCATAGATCGAGATTAGGATTTTTCACTCCGAGTCACTACAAAAAAAGACACATCCGTGACATTTTGGACCGAACGAAAAAAAATTCTGTCATACTTATGACACTTCTATGACGATAATTGTGACAAAACCCGGTATCATCATAGATGTGGTGGGGTCCTACTTCTAAAACAAAAAATCATGACAGAAAATGGGCTTTTCGTCCTGGGCGGGCCGGAGACGCAGCTGCATGACATTCTTTGGGCCGTCCATGACAAAAAACCATGGTAGAAGCGAGGGCGAGGAAAATATCGGGGAGCTCCCGGTTACGGTGGGTGGTCGGGGGCCGAGCGATGCGCCTTTCTCTCATAGGTACGCGCGTGTGTGCGAGGCGTTGGGCTCTAACTGAACCCGAGCGGTTGCACTGCAGGCTACGCGTTACTGAACCGGAGCGATCGATCGATCCCTTCGCTACTGCTGCTAACTGAAGCCGATCGAACACTGCTGCCTCCTTCCCTTGATGAACAGTGAGTGTTGTTGGGGGGCTTGGATGAACAGTTCCCGGTGGGGGGTTGGATGAACAGGACCCCGTGGTAGTAGAGGCCATTGCCGCTGGATGAACAGGACCCCGATCAATCGAGCCGGTGGAGGGGTGGATGAACAGGACCCGTGGAGGGCTGGATGAACAGGACGACCCCGTGGAGGGCTGGTTGAACAGTAGCCGGTGGAGGGCTGGATGAACAGTAGCTCGTGGGGGGGTGGTTGAACAGGACCCCGTGGAGAGGGCTGGTTGAACAATAGCCGGTGGAGGAGCGCGTGGTGGAGGCTGGATGAACAGGAGCCCGTGGATGAACAGTCGCAAGTGGAGGCTGGAGGAGGTCGACGGTGGATGAACAATAGCCCGTGGAGGCTGGAGGAGGTCGACGGTGGATGAACAGTAGCCCGTGGAGGCTGGAGGAGGTCGACGGTGGAGATGAGCAGTATCCCGTGGAGTCCCATTTTGCGGTACGCCACACCCCTCCCGATGACCAAGACCCCCGTTTCGACCGTAGCACTCCAACACAAGTCCGTTTCCTCCGTTTTGCGGTACGCCACACCCTCCCGATCAACAGGACCCCGTTTCGACCGTAGGAGGTCCGTTTCCTCCGTTTTGCGGTACGCCAGACCCCTCCCGATGAATAGGATCCTGTTTCCACTATGGCCGGTCGAACACAAGGCTGTTTCCTCCGTTCCGCAGTACGCCAGGCCTTGTTTCCATCACTTGTTGCGTCCAAGCCGGTTGCCTCCCGATGAACAGCACGCGTTCCGTTGCCTCCCGATGAACACGACGCATTTCGTTGGCTCCCCATGAACACGACGACGACGCAGTTTCTCCGTTCCGGCCCAGCCAGAGCCATGTACACGAGCCCTGGCCGTACGTATGCGCGAGTAGGCGTTCGAGACCCCGCCCATATGTACGTACGTGGCCGTATTTACTTTCTTGCACCCTGGCCGCTGTACGTACTTGTACATGCTACGTGCGCGCCTCTACTACGACGCATGCCCTTCCTTGCACGGCCACGGTTCATTGCTGCAGCCTGCAGACAGACCGATCGTATGTACGCACACGTTTGCGACCAGAATGACAACGCTATGTACGCTTCGACCGGGTGGGTCCCGGCTGTCAGGCACTTCCTTGCGTGCGAAGATGCAGCTGGTGGGTCCCAGCAATCAGGGGGAAACGTTTTTTTTGTGTGTGAAATACGGTGGCCCGTCTGGTGGGTCCCTGTTGTCAGGTGGAGGAATCATTATTTTGCGCGTAATAAGGAGGCACTTCCTTGCTGCGGCCGTGGACCCAGCTGTCAGCCACTCCGCGTACAGTACTCTTCCGATGGAAGTCATTCGTTGACCACATTGGCCACGCCGCGCCGAGAGCACCAAGGCGGTGGACGACGGCGAGGCCTAGGAAGGGGACGACGCGGAGCCGGGGAAGATGCGGCAGTGGATGCCCACGCGGAGAGGAGTACGAGGGTTCACTGGTTCGGCTACGGTGTGAGGCTGCCGTCATCGCAGGGCTTGGCCAGCGGTGGGAGTAGTAGGGGGCGGTGAGGTTTCCGCGGCAGCACAGTCGGACACGGGAGGCAGGAGCAGGCGGCACGACCGGCGCTGCTTTGGGCGGCTGGAGCAAGAAGATCAGAGGTTGAAGAAGCACTATGGCCTTTGGATGGACATCGTACGGTCAATGGAGCTAGAATCGTTCATATTGACTAAGTTGACAAAGCCCTCTGTCCCCGTCAACTTAGTAGGCCCACATGTCAGCCTCCCACTATGCTGGGTCCCAGCTAGCAAGGGAAGTATTCATTTTTTGTGCGTAATAAGGAGGCACTTCCTTACGTGCGCAGATATAGCTGGTGGGTCCGACCTGTCAGCGGGGGGAACGATTTTTTCGCGAAATACAGAGGCCCTTCCGATGGGTCCCAGATGTCAGGTGGAGGAATCATTATTTTGCGCGTAATAAGGAGGCATTTCCTTGTGTGCGGCCGTGGACCCAGCTGTCAGCCTCTCCACGTACAGTCCACGTCCGATGGATGTCGTTCATTGATCATGATTTATAGCATGCGCTGCTTCTAATTTGTTGAAATGTCATTTATGATGGGACACTTTTAACTTGGCAGAGTCATATTGGTTGCATCTTTCATGTGGTGTCTAGCTTGCATTGCTTCTTATTTGTTGAAATGGTTTATGCTTAGTTTACACAAACAGTTGTGAATATGCCATGTCGTCCCGTTTTTTGTATTATCCCATCCTGGAATCATGTGTTTGTCTTACATCAAAGTAGTGATTGTCAGTATCATGCACGAATTAGTTCTGAAGAGTGAATTTTATTGCTTTTTCTTGTCGGTTTACTTGACAATTCAAAATCAATAAAGCGGAAGGAAGTTAGCAAGGCAGCGGATGATGGTGCTCCTTCCAAATGGAGGGCCTCTACAGATTCTACTCCTCCATCCCCCCAAGATGATTTCCAAGACAACACATGCATAGACACTCAACGTAGTTGCGTTGATGATGAGCACGTCTCCCCTAGTGCACCATCACAGGTGCTCCCTCTAACATGGCACTGTTATATGTGGTTGCATGTTATGTATGATGTCTAGCTTGTATTGCTGCTAATTTTGTTGAATTTCATCTGCTTACTTTACACATTATATTGTGAATAAGACATGTGTTCCTGTTTCTAGAACATACAATATCTGTCTATCACACCATGTTCTTACATCAAAGTACTATTGTTGTGTAACCTACAATAATCACTTATCATAAGACACGTTTGACTTGGGAGTGTGATATAGGTTACATCTCGCATTCTTTTCTAGCTTGTACTACTCTAATTTGGCACTTATGACGAGACAGTTTTAACTTGGTAGAGTGATATTCGTTGCATCTTTCTATGGTGTCTAGCTTTCATTGCTTCTAATTTGTTGAAATGCCTTCTCCTTAGTTTACACATCATAAGCTGTGGATATGCAATGCTGTGAATATGCAATGGCACTAATGACGAGAGACCTTTAACTTGGTAGTGTGATGTTGTTTGCATCTTGCATATGATCTATTTCTTGTACTGCTTCACATTTGTTTAAACGACATTTATGATGAGACACTGTTAACTTGGCAGCGCGATATTTGTAGCATCTTTCATATGGTGTCTACCTTCCATTGCATTGCTTCTAATTTAGTGAAATGTCTTCTGCTTAGTTTACACATCATAGTTCTGGTTATCTCATGCCGTCCTGTTTTTCGTACATATTACATCCTCCTATCGTGTGGTTGTCTAACATCAAAGTTTAGTTCGTCTGTATCACGCATCAATTTGTTCTGAAGAACTAAATTGTTATTCGTTTTTCTTGTCGGCTTGACTTAACATGGCACAGAGAAAGAGGAAGCAAGACAGAACGACAGGGAAAGGGAAGTGGAAGAATCCTGCAGATTCTGCTGGTACTGATGGTGCAATAGAAGGTCAAAGTCCAGCGGAAAATTGTACCGACAGGGTATCCCGTGCTACACGAGCTGCGGAACAAGCAAAACAGAAACAAATAGCTGCCACCAAACAAACAGAGAAAGCCCTAGTTATTGCAACACCTTCCACAGTACCACCAGCTGCACGATTTACTCGTTGGTCAACTCAGCTAGCAGCACGTTCCCAAGCTCCCTTGCCACCTGACACTACTTCCGAAGCACTCTTGACACAAGTTGAGTTGGCAAGATCAGATGAACTTTGTGAGCTTCAACAACAAGAAGGTAGTTGCTGGAGTCAAGTTAGAGTTGCATGCTTCTTTATATGTAGTCTCACAGTTTGATGTACACTAACACTTCCTATGTTTGTTGTTGGACTAGCACCTAGGCGCAAGAGGAAACAAACATCAGGGATAATGCTCGATAGGTTAACTAAATATAGAGGAGGAAGAATGGAGATCCGTTTTGAGGCAGGTTTAAAAAGGCCACGTGATGCTACAGAGTCAGCCAAGTTAGTATCGGAGGCAGCGGTTGCTGTTAGGTGTCATGTACGTATCCTCCCAACATGGATTCAGTACAGGAATGACAAAGACGAAACCCAGTTCAACACCTTCCTCGACCATTTATCTGTAAGTATGGTTATGTATGGAAACTAGTAATATCGTCTTGCTCTGTCCAATACTTTCTAGGTTGCTGATAATGAGACTCCCATAATTTTCAACATATCAGGTTCAAGTTGGATAGCCGAGATGATGCAACCAGACAAGTTTGCGCCCATGTTTTCAAGTCTGATCTGCGACAGTATCGGTATAACTTGAGGAAAACTCACTTTGAAGGCAAGGCTAATAGTGAACTTGCCCAAACATCTCCAGTGGAAAATATATCGAATGAAGACTGGAGAGGCCTCGTTAAACACTGGTCCTATCCGAAGTATCAGGCACATTATATATATGTGATCAGATCACCTGTTGAAGTCCTATTTACGCATGTGCCACACAAATCTATCTTCTTGTAGGTGAACTATTCAAAGAACAAGGCCAACCATACGAAAGTGAAATTACAACAGACGACGGGATCTCGTAGCTATATTGCACGCTGCGAGACTCTTGTAATTAGCTGTTGTTTCACTCTTTTCGCTGTACCATATTATCAGATCTATATTGACTTGTTCCAAATGCAGAGGAAAGCCCGCAAGGACCAAAAAGTACCTGAACCAAATGCTGTGGAAATCTTCAAGGACTGTCACACCAGCAAGACGAAGGGCATGACTACATCAGTCAAAGCCGCCGTTGTAAGTCCTTAATCCTCATGCCTTTTAACTACTACTTACTCTGACTCGTGCCTTGAACTACATGATTTGCAGCCAATGTTTTGTGATATGAATGATGTCATATTATGCTTACCGTATTATAAACTTTGTCTCTTTATCCTTAGCTGTCAATACAATGTGAAGAAATAGACAATACATTAGCCATGGTACATGGTCATATGTTTGGAACCTGGTTTTATTGTGTACTTTGCAGTAAAATACAACTAATATTTTACATGGGTTCACCATAATAAGTTTTGTATATAGACCAAAGTTATTTTGTTTGGTTTTGCTACCTCCTTAATATCTTCTGTTCTGGTACTAATGTAAAAACTCAACTTTTCAGCAAGCTATGAAAAAAATGGTGGAACCGCCACCTTCTCAAGGTGGCGAGGCAACTATAACCGCAATGTCAGCTCTTGCTGCAGTGGGTCAGTACCTGTCCACTAACAGTGCCAAAAGCATGTTCCTGCGTAATACTGGGTTGGTTGTTAAGGCAATCTCGTCCAAACTGCCTCATGATCAAGATATGCAAGCTCAAAACAATGTTATATCTGCGCTCCAGACACAAGTCCGTTCCCTAACAGAGACCCTTTGTGAAACAAGGACAAACATTCTTCGATGTCGTCAAGATATGCATGGTTTTGAAACGAGACTATCAGACATTTGCTATGTTGTTCAGGAGCCTAGGAGAAATGAAGGCGAAGGTTATGGTGCTCCATCGGACAATACAGCATGAAAACGTAATAGTCAGGTCAAATGAACTGAGCTTCTGAACTTCTTGTGGTGCATTTATCTGCCAGACTGTTAACTTTTATGCCAACCTTCCTTTCGTTTATAGTTGTAATTTGTTTTGTTGCGATACAAAATTTGTTCTTAACGTGCAGCCACCAGCTGAAGAAAACAGCAACCATTTTTGTATAGTGTAGGGTGTTCCCTATATTTGCACTGGTGGCGATCTTTGATGACCAGTGGATGTAATCTGTGCAATCGCCTAAATAGCCTAGCATTAGTTTCAGGTTTATTTATTTCCTAGTCTTCTTTTTCCCTGGTTTGCTAGTGGCCGCAACAACCATGGGCCATATACGGACCATGGTAACCATGACTCTGTTACGGGCCGTAGGATCCATGGGCCTCCTACGAGTCGTCTTTAAATGGGCCTCCAACACGGCCGTAGCATCGGTGGGCCTCGGGCCGTCGGATAAATGGGTCTACATGGGCCGTAAACGGGCGTCATTGGTATCGGCCCAGCACGGTAATGGGCCGTTAACAGGCCGGAGGACAGCAAAGGCTTAATTTTGTCACAGGCATAACGGGTCGTTAATGGGCCAGAATATAGGACGGGCTGGAAACAGCGGAATGGGTTATCAAGCTAGGAACGGGCCGACTCTTGCCACGGGCCGAATTTGGCCCATTAGGGGAACAGGCCAGTAACAGGCCAGAAGTAATCGACGGCCGGAAAGGAGCCCAAGAACGTATGGGCCGTCAGTAGGCCGAAAGCTAACACGGGCTGGAAACGGCCCATATTAATCATGGGCCGTTAATGGGTACAAAGAAATTTACTGTTCATTCTGGGCTAGAGTCACCGTGGGCCTTTAAAGGGCCTAAAGATATGAAGGCCTCATATGGGCCGAAAGACCTCATGGGCCGAAAGTGAAACGGGCTGGTGTTATATTCGACAGCCCACATGACGTTGTTGGGCCGATTTCGGGTAGGCCCTAACGGGCCGTGAGTTACCGGGCCATAAAATGGGCTATTTGCGAAGAGACCGTTAACAGGCTTTTCATGGGCCAGCCCGCTGACTTTTGACCAAGTCAAATGGGCCGGCCTTCGTAAGCTAAATGGGCCGGTGGTGGGCCGTCGCACGTGTCGACATATCATAGGCGCCTATCTGACCCACTGACGAGCTGACACGTGTTTCCTCCGGCCAATCAGAATTTTACACGTGGAAATTTCCATTGGTTCGGGCTGTTAACGGGTTATCGGAACCAAAACCGGACCCGATAGCTTAACGGCGACCCCTTACGATGGATGCCACGTGTCGGTCACCCTTGACGAAAGCACTTGTGTGACGCGCGATTTATCGTCATGGAAGTGGACACTTCCGTGATGATAATTTTCGTAATGTCATGGAACACTTCTACGACAGCACAGGTAGACTATCTTGATTCTGTCATAAAATTGTCATGGATGTACATGCATGACAAAAAACGTGACCTACTGTGACAAACACGTATCATCACGGAAGTGTATTTTTTTGTAGTGAGTATCGGAGAGGTATCTCTGGGCCCTCTCGGTAATGCACCTCACTATAAGCCTTGCAAGCAATGTGACTAATGAGTTAGTTGCGGGATGATGCATTACGGAACGAGTAAAGAGACTTGCCGATAACGAGATTGAACTAGGTATGATGATACCGACAATCGAATCTCGGGCAAGTAACATACCGATGGGAATAACGTATGTTGTTATGCGGTTTGAACGATAAAGATCTTCGTAGAATATGTAGGAACCAATATGAGCATCCAAGTTCCGCCATTGGTTATTGACCGGATATGTGTCTCGGTCATGTCTACATAGTTCTCGAACCCGTAGGGTCCGCACGCTTAACGTTCGTTGACGATTTGTATTATGAGTTATGTGATTTGATGAACTGAAGTTTGTTCGGAGTCCCGGATGAGATCACGAACATGACGAGGAGTCCCAAAATGTTCGAGAGGTAAAGATTCATATATTGGAAGGTTACATTCGGACACCGGAATGGTTCAAGAAGTTTCGGATGAGTTTCGGAGTACCGGGGGTTACTGAACCCCCCCCCGGGAAGTTAATGGGCCAACATGGGCCTTAGTGGAGAAGAGACAGGGCCAATCAGGAGGTGGCGCGCGCCCCCCTTGCCAATCCAAATTGGAGAAGGGGTGGGGCGGCGCCCCCCTTTCCCTCTCCTACTCCTTCTCTCTTTCCCCCTTTGCTACTCCGGAAAAGGAAAAGGAGAGGGGAATCCTACTAGGACTAGGGAGTCCTAGTAGGACTCCCCAAACTTGGCGCACCCCTAGGGGCCGGCCTTCTCCTCCTCCTCTCCTTTATATACAGAGGCGGGGGGCACCCCAAAGGCACAACAAGTCTTCTCTAATCCGTGTGCGGTGCCCCCCTCCACAGTTACACACCTCGGTCATATCGTCGTAGTGCTTAGGCGGAGCCCTCCGCCGGTAACATCATCACCATCGCCACGCCGTTGTGCTGACGGAACTCTCCCTCGTCCTCAACTGGATCAAGAGCTCGAGGGACATCATTGTGCTGAACGTGTGCTGAACACGGAGGTGCCGTACGTTCGGTACTTGGATCGGTTGGATCGTGAAGACGTTCGACTACATCAACCGTGTTACTAAACGCTTCCGCTTTTGGTCTACGAGGGTACGTGGACACACTCTCCCGTCTCATTGCTATGCATCTCCTAGATAGAACTTGCGTGATCGTAGGATTTTTTTTTGAAATAATGCGTTCCCCAACAGTGGCATCAGAGCCAGGTCTATGCGTGGATGTTATGTGCACGATTAGAACACAAAGAATTGTGGGCGATAATAGTCATACTTCTTACCACCAACGTCTTACTTTGATTCGGCGGTATTGTTGGATGAAGCAGCCCGGACCGACATTACATGACCGTCTTCATGAGACTGGTTCTACCGACGTGCTTCGCACACAGGTGGCTGGCGGGTGTCTGTTTCTCCAACTTTAGTTGAATCGAGTTTGACTACGGCCGGTCCTTGTTGAAGGTTAAAACAACACAGTTGACGAAAATCGTTGTGGTTTTGATGTGTAGGTAAGAACGGTTGTTGCTTGAAGCAGCCACGTAAAACTTGTAACAACAAAGTAGAGGACGTCTAACTTGTTTTTGCAGGGCATGTTGTGATGTGATAAGTCAAGACATGATGAGATATAAATTGTTGTATGAGATGATCATGTTTTGTAGAAGTTATCGGCAACTGGCAGGAACCATAGGGTTGCCGCTTTATTGTATAAAATGCAATCGCCATGTAATTGCTTTACTTTATCACTAAGCGGTAGCGATAGTCGTAGAATCAATAGTTGGCGAGACGAAAACGATGCTACGATGGAGATCAAGGTGTCAAGCCGGTGATGATGGAGATCATGACGGTGCTTTGGAGATGGAGATCAAAGGCACAAGATGATGATGGCCATATCACGTCACATATCATGATTGCATGTGATGTTTATCCTTTATGCATCTTATTTTGCTTAGTACGGCAGTAGCATTATAAGATGATCCCTCACTAAGTTTCAAGGTATAAGTGTTCTCCCTGAGTATGTACCGTTGCTACAGTTCGTCGTGCCGAGACACCACGTGATGATCGGGTGTGATAAGCTCTACGTTCACATACAACGGGTGCAAGCCAGTTTTGCACGTGCAGAATACTCGGGTTAAACTTGACGAGCCTAGCATATGCAGATATGGCCTCGGAACACTGAGACCGAAAGGTCGAACGTGAATCATATAGTAGATATGTTCAACATAGTCATGTTCACCATTGAAAACTTCTCCATCTCACATGATGATCGGACATGGTTTAGTTGATATAGATCACCTGATCATTTAGATGACTAGAGGGATGTCTATCTAAGTGGGAGTTCTTAAGTAATATGATTAATTGAAATTTAATTTATCATGAACTTAGTACCTGGTAGTATTTGCATGTCTATGTTCTTGTAGATCAATGGACCGTGCTACCGTTCCCTTGAATTTTAATACGTTCCTAGAGAAAGCTAAGTTGAAAGATGATGGTAGAAATTACACAGACTGGGTCCTTAACTTGAGGATTATCCTCATTGCTGCACAGAAGAATTATGTCCTGGAAGCACCGCTAGGTGCAAGACCCGCTGCAGGAGCAACTACGGACGTTATGAACGTCTGGCAGAGCAAATCTGATGACTACTCGATAGTTCAGTGTGCCATGCTTTACGGCTTAGAATCGGGACTTCAAAGACATTTTGAATGTCACGGAGCATTGATACGTCTCCATCGTATCTACTTTTCCAAACACTTTTGCCCTTGTTTTGGACTCTAACTTGCATGATTTGAATGGAACTAACCCGGACTGACGCTGTTTTCAGCAGAATTGCCATGGTGTTATTTTTGTGCAGAAATAAAAGTTCTCGAAATGACCTGAAACTTCACGGAGAATATTTTTGGAATTAATAAAAAATACTGGCAAAAGAATCAACACCAGGGGGCCCACACCCTATCCACGAGGGTGGAGGGCGCGCCCACCCCCTGGGGGGCGCCCCCTGCCTCGTGGGCCCCCTGAGGCTCCACCGACGTCAACTCCAACTCTATATATTCACGTTTCGGGAGAAAAAACCAGAGAGAAGGATTCATCGTATTTTATGATACAGAGCCGCCACCAAGCCCTAATCTTTCTCGGGAGGGCTGATCTGGAGTCCGTTCGGGGCTCCAAAGAGGGGAATCCGTCGCCGTCGTCATCATCAACCATCCTCCATCACCAATTTCATGATGCTCACCGCCGTGCGTGAGTAATTCCATCGTAGGCTTGCTGGACGGTGATGGGTTGGATGAGATTTATCATGTAATCGAGTTAGTTTTGTTAGGGTTTTATCCCTAGTATCCATTATGTTCTGAGATTGATGTTGCTATGACTTTGCTATGCTTAATGCTCGTCACTAGGGCCCGAGTGCCATGATTTCAGATCTCAACCTATTATGTTTTCATGAATATATGTGAGTTCTTGATCCTATCTTGCAAGTCAATAGTCACCTACTACGTGTTATGATCCGGTAACCCCGAAGTGACAATAATCAGGACCACTCCCGGTGATGACCATAGTTTGAGGAGTTCATGTATTCACTAAGTGTTAATGCTTCGGTCCAGTTCTCTATTAAAAGGAGGCCTTAATATCCCTTAGTTTCCAATAGGACCCCGCTGCCACGGGAGGGTAGGACAAAAGATGTCATGCAAGTTCTTTTCCATAAGCACGCATGACTATATTCGGAATACATGCCTACATTACATTGATGAACTGGAGCTAGTTCTGTGTCACCCTATGTTATAACTGTTGCATGAGGAATCGCATCCGACATAATTATCCATCTCTGATCCAATGCCTGCGAGCTTTTCACATATTGATCTTTGCTTAGTTACTTTACCGTTGACACTGTTACAATTAGCTCAAAACTGCTACTGTTACCTTTGCCACCGTTACCGTTACTTCCATACTACTTTGCTACTAAATACTTTGCTGCAGATATTAAGTTTTCCAGGTGTGGTTGAATTAACAACTCAACTGCTAATACTTGACAATATTCTTTGGATCCCCTTGTGTCGAATCAATAAATTTGGGTTGAATACTCTACCCTCGAAAACTGTTGTGATCCCCTATACTTGTGGGTCATCAAGACTATTTTCTGGCGCCGTTGCCGGGGAGCATAGCTCTATTCTTTGAGTCACTTGGGATTTATATCTGTTGATCACTATGAGGAACTTGAAAGATGAAAGAACCAAGATTTATCCCTCACCTACGAGGGGAGGTAAGGAACTGCCATCTAGCTCTGCACTTGATTCACCTTCTGTTTTGAGTAAACTTGCGACACCTACTCCTGCTATTGATTCCGATATGTCGCATGTTATTGATGATGCCACTTCTGCTATGCATGATGCTTATGATGAAACTACTTCTATGCTTGATAATACTGTGCCATTAGGTGAATTTCTTGATGAACAACTTGCTATGGTTAGAGAGAATGAAATTATTGAAACTGATAATATTGATGAAAGTGATGATGAAGATTCTCGCCCTAGATATGAATTGCCTGATGTGCCTGAGGGTTATGTTATGGATGAAGAAACTGCTAGAGACTTTTTTGCTTGCAAAGATAGATATGATCCTAAGAAACTGTTAGCTAAGCTGAAAGAAAAAATCTCTAAATGCTAGAATGAAATATGACCCTGCTTTTGCTACTTCACCTATCTGTATTTCTGATAAGGATTATGATTTCTCTGTTGATCCTGAGTTAATTACTTTGGTTGAATCTGATCCTTTTTATGGCTATGAATCTGAAATGGTTGTGGCACATCTTACTAAATTGAATGATATAGCCACCCTATTTACTCATGAGGAAAAAATTCGTTACTACTATATCCTTAAGTTATTTCCGTTCTCATTAAAGGGTGATGCTAAAACATGGTTTAATTCTCTTGCTCCTGGTTTTGTGCGTAGTCCCCAGGATATGATTTATTACTTCTCTGCTAAATATTTCCCCGCTCATAAGAAACAAGCTGCCTTAAGGGAAATATATAATTTTGTGCAAATTGAAGAAGAGAGTCTCCCGCAAGCTTGGGGGAGGCTTCTCCGATTACTTAATGCTTTGCGTGATCATCCTCTCAAGAAAAATGAAATGCTTGATATCTTTTATAATGGACTAACCGATGCTTCCAGAGACCACCTGGATAGTTGTGTTGGTTGTGTTTTCAGGGAAAGAACTGTTGAGCAAGCTGAGTTGCTATTGAATAATATATTGAGTAATGATAATGATTGGACACTTCCTAAACCAACTCCTAAGCCAACTCCGAAGAAAAGGGGTATTCTATTTCTCAGTCCTGAAGATATGCAAGAGGTAAAGAAATCTATGAAAGAAAAGGGTATTAAAGTTGAAGATGTTAAGAATTTACCACCTATTGAAGAAATACATGGTCTTGATAACCCGACACAGGTAGTAAAGGTAAATTCTCTCTATATATTTGATGAAGGTGATATTCCTCGTTATAAGTCTGCTAGCCAATGCTTAGATGAGTTTGATAATTTTATTGTTAAACAAGAAAACTTCAATGGTTATGTTGGTAGACAATTGAAACGTAATGCTTATATCATTGAACACTTGAGTGATTATATGTATAGAGTTAAAGGTGACCTTAAAATTATTAGTAAACATGCTTCTATGGTCACCAGTCAAGTAGAACAAGTGCTTAAAGCTCAGAATGATTTGCTCAATGAATTAAATAATAAGAAAAACTATAATGATGTTAGAGTTGTGACTAGAGGGGGTAAAATGACTCAGGAACCTTTGTATCCTGAGGGCCACCCTAAGAGAATTGAGCAAGATTCTCAGAGAACTAATGTTGATGCACCTAGTCCTTCTAAGAGGAAGAAAAAGAAAAATGATAGGACTTTGCATGCTTCTAGTGAACCTGTTGTTGACACACCTGAGAACCCCAATGATATTTCTATTTCTGATGCTGAAACACAATCTGGTAATGAACATGAACCTAGTGATAATGTTAATGATGATGTTCATGTTGATGCTCAACCTAGCAATAACAATGATGTAGAGATTGAACCTGCTGTTGATCTTGATAACCCACAATCAAAGAATCAACGTTATGATAAGAGCGACTTTGTTACTAGGAAGCATGGTAAAGAAAGAGAACCATGGGTTCAAAAACCCATGCCTTTTCCTCCTAAACCATCCAAGAAAAAGGACGATGAGGATTTTGAGCGCTTTGCTGAAATGATTAGACCTATCTTTTTGCGTATGCGTTTGACTGATATGCTTAAAATGAATCCTTATGCTAAGTATATGAAAGAAATTGTTACAAATAAAAGAAAGATACCGGAAGCTGAAATTTCCACCATGCTTGCCAATTATACTTTTAAAGGTGGAATACCTAAGAAACTAGGAGATCCAGGAGTGCCAACTATACCATGCTCCATTAAAAGAAACTATGTTAACACTGCTTTATGTGATCTTGGAGCCGGTGTTAGTGTTATGCCTCTCTCTTTATATCGTAGACTTGATTTGAATAAGTTGACACCTACTCAAATATCTTTGCAAATGGCCGATAAATCAACTGCTATACATGTCGGTATTTGTGAGGATGTGCCTGTTGTGGTTACAAACGTTACTATTTTAACGGACTTTGTTATTCTTGATATTCCCGAGGACGATAGTATGTCGATTATCCTTGGTAGACCGTTTTTGAATACTGCAGGGGCTGTTATTGATTGCAACAGAGGCAATGTCACTTTTCATGTTAATGGTAATGAGCATACGGTACACTTTCCGAGGAAACAACCTCAAGTCCATAGTATAAATTCTATTGGAAAAATTTCAACAATTACTATTGGAGGTTTTGAATTTCCTCTTCCTGCTGTCAAGAAGAAATATGATATTCTTATTGTTGGGGATGTGCATATCCCCGTTGAGGTAACCTAGTGTTATTCGAAAATTCTCCGGTTTCATGTTATTCGGAAAGAGTTTGTTAACAAGACTTGATCAACCTTGTTAGTGGATTCCTTTTGACGAGCATGAGATGGATGAAGTTAGAAAGCACAACTCTCTGTACCCTCCTTTTACTTTCTGTTATTCAGATTAAATAAAGCAAAAATAGTATTTTCCGTCTGTTTTCTGAATTATCCTTGCAATAAAAAATACCTCGAAAATAAAAGTTCTCCAAATGTCCAGAAAATGAAATATGATTTTTTGTAGAATATTTGAGAATATCTGGCACTGAGAACACACGAGAGGGGCCACCACCTGGCCACGAGGGTCCAGGGCGCGCCCACCCCCTGGTGCGCGCCCCCTGCCTCGTGGACCCCACGTGGTCCCCGTCCACTTATTCCAGCACCCACTCACTTCGTCTTCCTCCAGAAAAAATCCTCCCATAGCTCAAACCCGTGTTCTAGCTCATCTTGCTGCCATTTTCGATCTCCTTTATCAAAGCTTCATTCACAAAACTGTTTTGGGTGATTGTTCTTCGGTATGTGACTCCTCCAATGGTCCAATTAGTTTTAGTTCTAGTGCTTTATTTATTGCAAATTTTTCTGCTTAGGTGACACTGTTCTTGAGCTTGCGTGTAAAATTTATATGGTCCCAAGTAATTCTAATGCATGATATAGCCTCTAGGCACTTGTGGGAGTAGTTTCTATCAATTTTTTTGAGTTTGTTTCACTTTTATTTTGAGTCACTAAAAATTTCGGATATTTTTAGAGAAAGAAAATAATGAAGAGATTGTTGAGGGGCTCTTCGAGCCGAGGCTCGAAGGATAAGCAAAGTGAAGAGAATAAGAAGCCCAAATATAATCTTCCTCGCACTGCGGAGGTTCGGCCGTGTGAGTAGCCTTGTGATGAGTTCTTGAGAGCCGCCGGAATTTATGATGATTTTTATCACTTGGATGAGAATGCATGCCTCGCCGACTTCCTCCACGACTGGCGCGAACAGTATCTCTTACTCACTAATATTTTCGTGCAAAATTTTTATTTTCATGCTAAGAAATCACCACCTTCAGTGGAGTTTCATTTATATGATGAGGTTAACACTATAAAAAAATACACTTCCGTGATGATACGTGTTTGTCACAGTAGGTCACGTTTTCTGTCATGCATGTACATCCATGGCAAATTTATGACAGAATCAAGATAGTCATACCTGTGCTGTCGTAGAAGTGTTCCATGACATTACCAAAATAATCATCACGGAAGTGTCCACTTCCATGACGATAAATCGCGCGTCACAGAAGTGCTTTCGTCAAGGGTGACCGACACGTGGCATCCACCGTAACGGAACGCCGTTAAGCTATCTGGTCCGCTTTTGGATCCGATAACCCGTTAACAGCCCCGACCAATGGGGATTTTCCACGTGTAAAATCATCATTGGCTAGAGGAAACACGTGTCAGCTCCGTGTTGGCACAGGTGTCACTCATCCAATGGGCGAGATGCGCCTATGATATGTTAACACGTGGACCGGCCCAAAAGTGGCCCATAAAGTTTAAATGGGCCGGCCCAACTAAAGGCCCACAAGATTTTGCGGACCATAATGGGCCGGCCCAGCTAAAGGCCCACAAGATTTTGCGGGCCATAATGGGCCGGCCCAGGTAAAGGCCCACAAGATTTTTGCGGGCCATGATGGGCCGGCCCAGGTGAAGGCCCACAAGATTTTTGTGGACCATAATGGGCCGGCCCAGCTAAAGGCCCACAAGATTTCGCCGACATTAATGGGCCGGCCCAGCTGTAGGCCCACATGATTTTGAGGACCCTAGTAGGCCGGCCCATTAACTGGCTGCCATGTTTTGGGCCAAATGCCGGCCCATATTTGATCCGGTCCATTAATGGCCTGCCACGTTCTGGGCCTAATAATGGCCCATATGAGATCTGGCCCGTTAAAAGCCTACTACGTTCTGGGCCAAATTACGGCCCAGATCAGGTCCGGCCCATTAAGAGGCTTTGGGCTAAATTATGGCCCATATCAGATTCGGCCCGTCAATTGGACGCTACGCTTTTGGGCCCATTTGCTAAAGGCCCATTTAGTAATTCGGCCTGATATTAGTTTCGGCCTGTTAAGGGCCTATTTAACATTTCGGCCCTATATTAATTTCGGCATGTTAAAAGCCCGTCATATAGTTGGGCCTAACTACGGCCCGGTTTGCATCCGGCCTGCTCGCAGCCGATAATCTGATTGGGCCAAACAATGACCGAGACAATTTTGGCATGTTATAAGCCCATGATTTAATTGGCACATTCATGGGCCGGGGTCTATTTCGGCCTGCTGCCGGCCCGTGAGCTGTTCGGCACGTTTCAAGCCCAACCTACTTTTCAACCTCCTAAAGGCCCATTGAGTTTTCTTGGGAAAATAGGGCCCGCGGTTTACTCGGCCTATTAAAGGCCCGAATCTACTAGTGGGCCAGTTTACATTTAGGCCTGTTAACGGACCATGATGACGGGGCCCATGATGTGGATCATACATGGTGATTTGCATGACGGCCCGATTATGTACCGTAATTTTACGGTTTGGTCGGTTTACTGCGAAGACAGGATATATATACAGTAAAATAACTGCAGCATCGTGAATAAGAAAAAAAAACCTAGACTATACAATAAAGAAATTACGGCATATTACATCCACTGGGCATCAAAGTTCGCCACTATGATAATAAAGCACAAGCAGACAGCAGATTACATACACTAGGCATCAAAGATCGCCACCAGTGCAACTAAACACGCCGACAAAATAATATACAAAACCGACAACACTTCAATAGAGTTCAAGAAAGGTTAGCCCTGCTCGGGAGCTGCAGCACAAGCAGCTGAGCAAGCTGGTGAGACTGCACTTGTTTGACACTTATATCCTCCTCACTCTGAAAGATAAACAAGCAGACAGATGACATGTTTTGCACATATAAGTATCAGTGCTGACAATTCATCACATTTCTTACTGCCAAATAAAGTGACACAGTTTAAAATAGCATTAACACAATATGGTATTTTCAGGTCAAGACATGGCAGGAAATGACATTATGAAGGAGTTGGCAGCTTCACGACACCACTGGATTACAGATCAAGAACTCATAAGTATCAATGGTTAGTGTGCTGTCAATTTATCCCATTTCAGATTGGCAAAATAAGATCACTTGCTCTGTATAGTTTAATTTACATGGTATGAAGAAGGAACTTGGTTGTACAACTGAAAACTTAAATTGAGAAGGACAAACTTTTGTTTATGAACTGGAGTACATAATAAACTTTAAACATGCAATTTGATGCAAACACCAAAAATAAACAACTGTTGCAGTCATGCCTAACCAAATATACACAACAAAGTTTGAAGGCTTCAGAAGGACAAACTTACATTATTGGTGAAGGCAGGCTCTATAAAGCCCTTCTCCATGCTGATGGGGGGCAATTCAAGAAGTTTACCACAGAATCTTCTTCATAAGTATTGCCTTTATTCTACATTTTGTTAAGAGTAAATATAGATGTGACAATATAAGAAAAATGGAGAATATTTAAGATAAGATGAAGAGTGATGCTACATAACCAGGTAGCTATAAATGTAAGTACAGTGATACAGGCAAAAGGTACAACCAAGAGCAATGCAAAGCTAAACTTCTTCAGTACCATCGGTGTTATCCAACCTTATGGTAAGAGTAAATATAGATCTTATGTGTAGAAAATGGAGGGCAAAGGAAAATAAGCTGCAGAGTGATGGTACATGAACAACTACCTGTCAATATAAGTACACTGATAAAGGACAGCATGTACTTACAAGAACAATGCAGAGCTAAAAAAATTCATTGGCATTGGATATATTCTACACTAATGTAACCATTCATATAGATCAGATAATTTGGAGCGAACAATTGATAAGCAAGCTATCATGCATACTGCTGTCACATAATGAACCAGGTATGTATGCAAGTACAGTGATACAAGACAACAAGTACTAACAAGAGCAAAGCAGCTGGCAGCATATTTGCGATATCCTGTCGTTCTTTTCAAACCGGAATTCTTTTTCGAGCAGATTTCTTGCAAAAAAGATCCGTAAGGCACATGCGGAAAAGTAGAAGTTCAAATTGTCATGCGATACCATAGACAGTACCTCATCCTTGGAACGAGACCAGTGCATAACAAGGTTTTTCCATTCAATGTCTTCTAAATTTAGCACAGGAGACTTCACCAGAAATTCGTTTATAGACTTGCCATCAAAGTGTGATTTCCTCAGGTAACACCAATACCGCTGCAATGCTTCCTTGAAAAGCGCAAGCAAGCTTTGCTCGTCATGACTATCCAGATTGACCCTCGCCTACTTACAACAATGTAATGTAAATCATTGATGTGTACAATCAGCAGAAAACAGAAAAATAATCACCATGAATAATAGCACTTACACGTAAGTGGGACAGGAAGATGTGAAAATGGTGTTTGTCTTCACTATAATCTTCCCATGATGGGAATATATGCACGTAGTCCCTAACAACATTGAAAACATTGTCTTTTAAACTGGGAATAACTGGAATGGGGTTCCAATCTATAGGAATTGGCCATCTCTGCAGTTGGGATAGGTCTTCGGCCGGTGGACTTGCTGTACTTTTTGCTGGAGTGGGATTGTTCTGTGGTACGGCTGGTGCTATGGCAACTGAAATCGGCATACCTTTTGCTGGAGTGCAGGTCCTGTGTGGTGCGGCTAGTGGTGTGCCCAGTGAAGTATGGGTATAGTCTGCTAGAGTCGGTCCTACGTTTTGTGTCACTGGTTGTACAGCCAATATAAGTGGGGTGCTGTCTAATTTCTCCGGCACAACCACGTTTTTCAAGGATTTTGCTGGTGCTCTTTCAGGTTCGGCTATCACCCTCTTCCTTTTTGATGTCTGATGCACAAGAACAGCATTTGAGTGGAAAAACATGGTATGATGACAGATGGAATATGTATTGATAATGGATGGGCATGGCATCTCGACATATATGATGAGTAAACTAAGCACATGGCGGTGCAACAAAGTAGAAGAAATGCAAGACAACATATGCAAGATACGCGCAATCAATAAAACTTTGCCAAATTAGAACAGGCACCTTGATGGGTGAACAGGACAGGCCATCTGCCTTTGACTACTCGAGGTTAGAATAGTCATTAGGATCATATTCTGAACAAGAATCAACGGGTGGTGAGCATATGAGTTTCTTTGCATCCAAAATGGCACGCAATGCCTTGGTGCCAATTTTGTAAGTCATTGCGTTGTTTAGCTTCAAGAGTGGACTGCTGCTAGTGCGACACAAAGCAGCTACATAGATCATAGTGTAGATATAACGGGAAAACCGTAAGCATCAGAGTAAAATCAGAAAAGTGGAACTTGCTGGAATATATGTGCTAGTATTGCCGGTACGGCTAGAAAGCCTTCAGATACCAGCTCTCTTCAACTGAAGGTGCGGTACTGTTAATATCAGTGTAACTCTCAAAGGCGACACAGCTCCCCGCATTTCCTTGCTATTCTTATAGGATTCAAGTGGGCAGGCCAATACAAATCCTATTCCCATGTTTACAAAATCCTACGAATCAAAGAGGCCCGACGAGTTCAAAGTGTCCATACCAACCGACCGTATAGACCTCTACACTGCAAATGTCCCTGCTCATATTCACCACAAGGAACATACTGTACTACTATCATACTCCCTCTATTCCAAAATATAAGTCTTGGTAGAGATTTCCACTATGGATCACATACAGATGTATCCAGATACATTTTAGAGTGTAGATTCACTCATTTTGCTCCATATGTAGTCCATGGTGGAATCTATACAAAGACTTATATTTAGGAACGGAAAGAGTACTTATTAAAGAAGAATGGAAGAGGAACATGGTAAAGAAGAGCAAGCAGATTTTGGATAATAAAATGTTCGTTGCGCAGTGCCCACACATGATGAACCAAGGCGCATTAAGAAAGCAACTCCCTACTGTCTCTCTATATGTGGTGTACGTGCTTTTCGAAAGTAAAGTAGGAACATTAGCTGACCAATTAAATGTTATTTGTTTTAGTAATATTAGCATCATATCAGATTCGTACTTGAGCAACAAGTTTGGAATTATGAGTGGCACGTTGTTTAGCTTGAGGGATTCAGGAGCAGTGCTAAGCAGGTACGATGATAGTACTGAATATAAAGGCATGTCTGCATTTGGGTCAGTCGACCATTTCAGGCGGTTGGATGAAGATCCTACGTCTCCTAACCCTTCTTCTTCCTTGTCTCTGATTCTTCCCATACAGAACACCGAACGGGCCGCCGGTCGGACCATCGGCCCCCACCGCCTGTGTTCCTCCGCCACCCCCACCCCCCACCCCCACCCGCGTTGAGTTTTCTTTGTTCGGCAAGGCCCCACCACCGCCCCCCCCCCAACAACCAAAGTCCCCACCCGAGCCCCTTCGTTCGCACCGGCGAACTCCGGCGAGCTCTGAAAATCGACTGCCCCAATTTTGAAATTTATTCTACTGTGATTTAACTAGTGTGGAATATAAAAGGCAAAAACCATAAGCATTGGGAGTATAGTGTTGAGCATGCCATGGCGGATCTGAAGGTGCAAACCGGACAAAGGCAACTTCGCAACCAATGTTTTCTCTCAACTAGCAAGTAAGTGATGGACAAGAAATCAGAGTAAAGCAGTGGCGATCTATTTTCTTGCTGCGATAAATAAGTTGAGCAGATACGAAAGAGTACCGCCTCTGGTGCGGCGCCGTGTATGCATCTGCTGAGAATTTGACGGTGCTGCGGTAGTGATGGCTGTTGGCGGCGTGGAAGCAGATCTAGGAGGGTAAATGGTGGCGGCGGGGCGCGGTGGACGAGACGGTCGTAGGAGCGGCGCCGGCAAGGTGGACGACGGCGGGGATGAAGCGAGAGGACGGGATGCAAGGATCCCGGTCCGAAGCCGTGGATAAGAGAGGTCGATCTCTTGTAATGGACGGCGGCGTCGGGGTATCAGCTCCGGCATGGTGGAGGAGGACGGCGGTGGATGGGGTGGCGGACGGAGGAGGCTGGGGTGGAGAGGGTGTTTGGGCGCCCACGGAGTACGAATGGGGAAATGGAGGTGGAGAGGAAGGGGGAACCATGTCTTTAGGGCGCGCTTGTCTCAAATGCGAGGAAATTTACAAACTTAGCCCCCGTTTCAAATTTCCTACATCACAGCAATATTAGTCGGTTGGGGATAGGACAGTAATCTCGCATACACCGAATATTTGCCGACGAGAGTTTGTTTTTGGCGCCCACCGTGTATGAATCGGGGAGGGAGTCGATTTCGGCCGAGGACACACTGTGTTTTGGCGCCCACCGTGTATGAATCCGGGTGAGAGGTGGTTATGTCACGGTCGAGTGAAATTACAAACCTACCCCTATCGAAACCTATAGAAATCGAGCAGATAGGCTTTGCGTGGCAGGGATAGGCAGTAGTAATTTCCATCTCGCAGATTTTGGTTTCGGGCGGTTACTGCGACTTTCCCCGTTTCGTTCAAATTTTGCAGAGTGCACGTTTACCGTGCCAACTCAATTCGAATCCCATTCGTATTCTATTTTTTTCGGGCGGGATCCATTTTCGATTGGAATAAAATTCTATATACATCATTTTTTTAATATATACTTTCAAAAGCACAACAAATAATTCTGCTCCTTTATATGTATAATATGATTTACAAATACAATGATCTCAAAATCATAAGGTTGAATTCAAAAAATTAAACCAAATTATTGTAACATCCCAAATTTTCAATTTGGTATGTTATACATAGATCATCATTGCATATCATGTTTTATTGCATTTTGACAAATCCTCAATAGATCCTAAGCAACTCAAGGACCCTCGGAGAGAGTTGGGGATTTTCTTAAATTTTCATATTTGATTTTCATCAAATAATAAGACGAGGATTTTGGTTTTAATTATTTTCTCTCCGGAAAAATATTTCATTTTAAAAATAAACGAGAGGAGAAAATATGACTTCTCCAAAACAAGTGAAATACTGAAGAAAAAGTGTTAAAATCATTTATTGGATTTATTTGGATTTTATTTGCAATTTTATTGCATTAAAAATATTGCATGTTTTCAAAATATTTATTTTGTGTTAAATAAAATGTTCACCCTATTCTAGATTTTCTAACTAGACGGGGAAAATTTATTTTTTTTATTTTTCTGATTTTTATTTATTTTTTTACGATTTATTTTCCGCGGAACTTATTTAAAAAAATAAAAAAATGCGCGACGCCCGCTGGGGCGAAGCCCAGCCGAGCGCCGGCCCGCCCGCGCCTCTCTCCTTCTCCCGCACGGCGCCCGCCGCCGGAGTCCGCCATGGCCACGAGCTCGCCTCCCGCTCGGCCACCCCCTTCCCCAAGCCACCCCGGACCCCCCCTCTTTAAATACCCCCCTCTCTCTTTCCTCTCAAGCTGCCGCCGCCGCACTCATCGCCGCCGCCTCCGCACGGGAAGCCGCCGGAGCCGCCGCCCCTCGCCGCCCCTCGCGCCCTCCCCGAGCCCCGCACCCCGCCGCCCGAGCCCGCGCCCGCCGGAGCCCTCGCCGGAGCCGCCCGACGAGGTACTGCCGCTGCCCGTTCGTCGTTGCCGGTTTTCGTTTTAAAAAAAACCCTTCGTTTAAAAAAAACCCTAGATCGGTTTTTTTTCGGTTTTATTATTTTGCGAGCGTTCACCGAACCGTTCGTTTTAACGAACCCGTTCGTCGGTTTTTCTCTGTTAACGAACGTCCGTTCTTTAACCGTTCGTCCGTTTTTCTTTTTCGTCGGATTTTTCTGCGATTATCTCAGATTCGATTTCTGATCGAATCTTCGATTATGTTTAACTTCTCGCTCATTTATCGGAATCAGGCGATTCAAGCGCCTAGATTTTCGTCTCGAAATTCTCTTTCCGTTTAACCTACTCAAACAAGTTTTTGCTACAGTAAAACTTGACCTAGATCCAGATTAGTAAACGAAGTTTCTTTCTTTCGCCGTTTGACTTTCGTTGCTTCTTTCGAGTTGATTCTTTTTGCAAACCGGAGTTCTTAAGTTGAACTTTCTGGTTGGATCTTTCATTCGAGTTTTACCCGTGCATTAGATGAGTACTGATTGTATGCTTGTTTGTTTGCGATAGAGTACCCGGAGTGTGCCGCTTGTTACTTCGAATCGCTAGGTTTTGCGGATCATCAGCAAGGCAAGTAACACTTTGATCATATACCTTCCATACCCAGTTTTATTGCATTAGATCTGTTTTCCTCAAACACTTGCATGATTAGGATCTAATTAAATTGTGGGTATTTGGAAGTAGATGTGGTAGTACCTATTACCTGTTTTCTATTCAAACCCTTGGGAGTTACTTCTACGTTGCTATTATTATTGCCATGCTATGCTCGTAGACGTGGATTGGGTTTGAGTGAAATTCATGACAGATGTGAGATTGTTAATTAATGGTTTACTTAAGGTGGCAACTAAAACTCACATCTGGGTGGATTGAGGTACCTGGGTATTCCAGGATTGCCTGTTTTTCTTTTGGACCGCCACCCAGGTTCAAAGGGATCATGAGATTATTCATGCTAGAAACTTCCGTGTGCAGCCGCAAGCTATTATGGGCTCTAGCATAGTTGACTAAGTTGTGTGAACTCTTACAGTGGTAGACTAGCAGATGTAGGGGAAAGTAGGTGTAACTGTCTACCCATACGTAAGGTGCAAACACTTCTGAAAGACTGTGTCTTGGTCATCCGTTACTCAAACACCATGTAGTGCGAGTAATCCAACGGAGGAGATCAAGTCTTGTGGGGAAAAGTGCACAAACCTCTGCAGAGTGTACAAACTAATCATGGTTAGCCGTGTCCCCGGTTATGGACAACTTGAGTATCTAGTACTTGGATTATCATGTGAATCTCATCACTATGTTACTACTAATGAATTTGTTGGGTTTTGATGACATTTAATTGGGATTGAGATGCTGTCAACCATCTCAATGTTTCACAACCACCATGATAGTTAAATAAAATTTATTCCTTTGAGTAGGATAAAATTGGCTTTTCGCAAAACTGTAACCATAGAGCTTTCCACCAGCCATATATGCATGTAGTATAGCATTGTTATTGTTCATTATTCTCTATGTGTTACATTGCCAGCATATTCTATGTGCTGACCCGTTTTCGGGCTGCAACGTTTCATGTTGCAGACTTTTCAGACGACGAGTAAGGTGCCTTAGGTCGTGGTCTTATACTCAGTGATGCCGCTGGAGTTGATGGACTCACTTATCTTCCAAGTCTTCCGCTGTTATCGTTGTTAGATGGCCTTAAGCCATGTTTATCATACTTATTCTCTTTGGAGATATTCGATGTAATAAGTGTGTGATTGCTACTCTGTTATAAATCCTCCATTTGTACTGTGCGTGTCAGCATTACTGATCCAGGGATGACACTGGTGCACAGCAGCACAGACCATTTGAGGTCTGGTCACTACAAAGTTGGTATCAGAGCAGACGCTGACTGTAGGACACGACCACTAAGCTTAAGCCCTAGAAAGCCTCTCTCTTCTCATTTCTGACCCCTCTCCACTTTCTACTCTTTTAGAAATGGCGAATGCAAGGAGCAAGTTCATGCAACCAGATGAAGACACGCCGTTTGGTCGACACTTGAAGGAAGTCACCAAGTACTTGAACATAGGAATACCAAGCATCACCGGAACCTACAATGCCGCATTACCCGAAGAGGAGAGCTGGAAGATCCTAGTTATCATTCCAGGAAGGACGTTTGTGCCAGTTACTGAACCCATAAGATTGGTTTTCGAAGCACCGACCTGGAGTTTAGGGAAGAGCATGGCCGCACACATCGCCATGGGACGCATTGGAGAAGTCTATCACCAGGAGCTTAAGGATACAATTTACCAAATTTGTGGACGCCGAGACGCGCAATGGGAGATGATCAGAACCAAGAAGGATGGATCAATTGCAGCTTACATCCAGGAGCAAAACCAACATATTCGTCGCCAGGAGAATCAGATGTGCACGGACAAGGAAGAACTGAAGAAGGCATTAACGAAGATCAAGGAACTCCAAGAAGAACGCAAGGCTACACGCGAAGATTATTTGGAGGAAATCAACGCACTAGTAGGGAAGAATGACGACCTGGAGAAGAAGATTGGAATATTCATGGGAAAATCCAGTGCCAAAAGCAGAAGTCGACGAATGCACTTGTCCGGATAACTACATCATCATCGACGACACCGACTCAGAACCAAGTGAAGACGACTGGGTTGATGAAGCTGGAGCAGACATCATGGAGTCTTCAACGGATCAGAATTTCTAGTAGACCACCATATCAGTAGTAGTTTTCCCCCATTTAATAGTATAGTTCAAGCACTTTGTAACGCTAGTTAGATCGATTGTTTTGCCTTGTTTGAATTGATTGAGTGATATTGATTGAATTTGTCTCATGAGCATATGGGTAGTGTTTCTCTCTAGACCTCATTCTATTCTTAACTCTCATCTTTTCTAAACCTATCAGATGCCTCCGAGACGCGACACCGGATTTGTTTTCCCGCCAGAGATCACCCAGTTGATTCAGCAACAGAATGCCCTGATGCAAGTGTTAGTGCAGAACCAAGGCAACAACAACAACAACAACAACCCACCGCCACCACCACCTGTTGATCACTTAGCCCGTTTCCTGAGGCTAAACCCACCGGTGTTTTCCAGTAGCACCGAGCCGATTGTTGCAGATGATTGGCTCCGCAAAGTTGGAAGGGAGTTGACCACTACAGGATGCACAGATGCGGAAAGAGTGCGTTTTGCCGCACATCAGCTTGATGGACCCGCAGCATCATGGTGGGAGAATTATACAGCCACGCACCCTATTGACACTGTCACATGGGACCAGTTTCAGCAAGCTTTCCGTACAGCTCATGTTTCAGCAGGAGCTATGGCTATGAAGAAGCGTGAGTTTCGCAACCTACGCCAAGGAGGACGCACCGTAGGCCAGTATGTGGAGGAATTCAGTAAGTTAGCACGTTATGCACCAGATGACGTTGCTACAGATGCAGCCAAGCAGGAGAAGTTTTTGGAAGGACTGAATGATGAGCTGAGTATGCAGTTGATGGTAGCAACTTCAACAACTACCAGGAGCTGGTAGATAGAGCTCTCATGATTGAAGGGAAGCAACAGCAGATTGAAAACCGTAAGAGGAAGTATGGACAAGGGAAGTATAACTCAGGAGCTCAGCAGAAGCCTCGATTTACCCCGAAGCCGGGAGGACAGTTTCAGCATACCCATGGAGGAGGTAGTTCGCACAACCATAATGGCTCCAAGAATGGTAATGGGAATGGAGGAAGCAACGGACAGAACCGCACCAACCCATCTACCCCAGCCAAGAGGGACCTGAGCCAAGTCACTTGCTTTAAGTGCCAGAAGAATGGACATTATGCCAATGAATGTCCTGAAGCCCAAAATGGAAATGGCAATGGAAGCTCTGGGAAGAAGCCGAACCCGTTCAACAAAGGACACGTGAACCACGTGAGCGTGGAGGAGGTTGAAGCTCAGCCTGATGCAGTAATAGGTAAGTTTTTGGTTAAGTCATTTACTGCAACCGTTCTTTTCGATACTGGTGCATCGCATTCATACATATCAAGGGGATTCGTGAATAAGTTTAAGATGTCCACCAAAGTTCTCAGAAACCCTATGTTAGTAACCTCGCCAGGAGCAGAGTATATGGCCACCCAAGGATGTTTTCAGATACCATTGGCCATTGGTAGGCATGTTTTCCCCTCAGACCTCATTGTTTTAGAATCGCAAGGTTTGGATGTGATTTTGGGAATGGATTGGCTATCGTTGTATGGAGGAAACATCGACTGTGCCAGCAAGACGATTTTGCTTACCACCCCGGAAGGAAAAAGGATCAAGTATGTATCCCGGCATATGCCGAAGAGGACTCAAGTAAATTCCTTATCAGGAGTTGTACAGGAGGAAGTACCAGTGGTGAAGGATTGTCCGGATGTATTTCCAGAAGAGTTGCCAGGCATGCCACCGGATAGAGACATTGAGTTCTTGATTGAACTTGCCAGGCACAGGGCCAATATCTAAGAGACCGTACAGGATGCCCGCAAAGGATTTGGAAGAAATTAAGAAGCAGATCAAGGAGTTACTGGATAAAGGCTATATTCGCCCAAGTTCGTCACCTTGGGGATCACCAGTACTTCTAGTGGAGAAGAAAGATGGATCATTGAGGATGGTTGTTGATTACCGTGGATTGAATGAAGTGACCATCAAAAACAAGTACCCACTGCCGATGATCAATGATTTGTTTGACTGCCTACAAGGAGCTAAAGTATTTTCCAAGATCGATCTACGATCAGGATACCATCAGTTAAAGATTCGAGAGCAGGATATACCCAAGACGGCATTTACCACCAGATATGGATTGTATGAGTATACCGTTATGTCATTTGGTCTGACTAACGCACCTGCCTATTTCATGAACCTGATGAACAAAGTGTTTATGGAATTTTTGGATAAGTTCGTCGTGGTGTTCATTGATGATATTTTAATCTTTTCCAAGGATGAAGAAGAGCATGAGGAGCATTTACGATTGGTACTTGAGAAGCTCAGAGAACATCAGTTATATGCCAAGTTCAGCAAATGTGAGTTTTGGCTGAAGGAAGTTGGATTCCTTGGACATGTTATTTCTGGAGAAGGAATAGCAGTAGACCCTGCCAAGGTTGACACAGTGACAAGTTGGGAATCACCCACGACAGTTGGAGAAATCCGGAGTTTTCTTGGACTTGCAGGATACTACCGGAGATTCATCGAGAATTTCTCGAAGATTGCTAAGCCCATGACTGAGCTATTGAAGAAGGACACCAAATTCAATTGGACTGAGGAATGTGAAGCTAGTTTCCAAGAGTTGAAGAAACGATTGGTTACCTCACCAGTGTTGATTCTGCCAGATCAACGCAAGGATTATGAAGTTTATTGCGACGCTTCTCGTCGAGGACTTGGAGCAGTGCTTATGCAGGAAGGAAGAGTTGTGTCATATGCTTCACGACAACTTAAACCCCATGAGAAGAATTATGCTACGCATGATTTGGAATTAGCAGCCGTGGTGCATGCATTGAAGACATGGAGACATTTTCTCATCGGAAACCATTGTGAGGTGTACACGGATCACAAGAGTTTGAAGTACATTTTCACGCAGAAGGAGTTAAATCTCAGACAGAGGAGATGGTTGGAGCTCATTAAGGATTATGATATGAGATTGCATTATCACCCTGGAAAGGCTAACGTAGTAGCAGACGCGTTGAGCCGCAAGAGTCATGTCAACACCCTCATGACAGGAGAGTTACCTCAGGAGTTAGCCGAGGACCTTCGCGAGCTATGTTTGGAGATAGTCCCAAGAGGCTATTTAGCGACATTGGAGATTCAGTCTACCTTGATGGAAAGGATCAGAGAAGCTCAGAAGACAGACAAGGAGATTGAAGAGATAAAGGAGAAGATGAGCAAAGGAAAAGCCAAGGGATTTCGTGAGGATGAGCACGATACCTTATGGTTTGAGGACCGCGTATATGTGCCAAATGATCCGGAGATCAGGAAGTTGATTTTGCAAGAAGCCCATGATTCACCGTACTCGATTCACCCAGGGAATACCAAGATGTATTTGGATTTGAAGAATATTTTCTGGTGGACCGGAATGAAGAAGGATATTGCAGAGTATGTAGCAGTTTGTGATGTATGTCAGAGAGTGAAGGCAGAGCATCAGAAGCCAGCAGGATTGCTACAACCATTGCCGATACCCGAATGGAAGTGGGATAAAATAGGCATGGATTTTATCACCGGATTACCCAGGACTCGTTCAGGCTATGACTCAATATGGGTTGTAGTCGACCGATTGACGAAAGTGGCTCATTTCATTCCAGTGAAGACCACTTACACCAGTGCTAAGTTGGCAAAGATATACATGACCAGGATCGTATGTTTGCATGGAGTTCCGAGGACCATTGTATCAGACAGAGGAACCCAATTTACCTCGAAGTTTTGGAAGCAGTTACATGAAACGTTGGGAACCAGGCTGGAATTTAGTACAGCATTTCACCCACAGACAGATGGACAGACCGAGAGAGTCAACCAGATTTTGGAGGACATGTTGAGAGCATGTGCACTAGATTATGGATCCAGTTGGGACGACAATTTGCCATATGCGGAGTTTTCTTATAACAACAGTTATCAAACCAGTTTGAAGATGGCCCCTTTCGAAGCCTTGTACGGAAGGAGGTGTAGAACACCGTTGTTATGGGACGAAGTTGGAGACCGTCAGTTGTTTGGACCAGATTTGATTAAGGATTCTGAACAGAAAGTGAGGTTGATTCGCGATAGGCTCAAAGTAGCCCAGTCCAGACAGAAGAGTTATGCTGATTCTAAACGAAAGGAGACAGTTCATGAAGTCGGAGACCGAGTGTATCTTCGAGTATCACCACTTCGTGGAGTAAAGCGCTTTGGAGTTAAGGGAAAGTTAGCGCCCCGTTTTATCGGACCATACAGAGTGTTGGAACGTATGGGAGAAGTTGCTTACAAGCTGGAATTGCCCGAAGGATTGTCTGGAGTACATGATGTATTTCACGTTTCGCAGTTGAAGAAGTGCCACGCAGAGATGGCTGAGATACCACTGAGAGATACTGTGCCACTGGAAGCGATTCAGTTGGAAAGTGATTTGACCTATGAGGAGAAACCAGTTAAGATTCTCGAGTATGCCAGCCGAGTTACCCGCAGCAAGGTTATCAAGTTTTGCAAAGTCCAGTGGAGTCACCACACGGAGGATGAAGCCACCTGGGAGCGAGAGGAAGATCTACGGAAAGACCACTCCCACCTGTTTTCTAGCCAACCCGAATCTCGAGGGCGAGATTCATCTTAAGGGGGGTAGGTTTGTAACATCCCAAATTTTCAATTTGGTATGTTATACATAGATCATCATTGCATATCATGTTTTATTGCATTTTGACAAATCCTCAGTAAATCCTAAGCAACTCAAGGACCCTCGGAGAGAGTTGGGGATTTTCTTAAATTTTCATATTTGATTTTCATCAAATAATAAGACGAGGATTTTGGTTTTAATTATTTTCTCTCCGGAAAAATATTTCATTTTAAAAATAAACGAGAGGAGAAAATATGAATTCTCCAAAACAAGTGAAATACTGGAGAAAAAGTGTTAAAATCATTTATTGGATTTATTTGGATTTTATTTGCAATTTTTATTGCATTAAAAATATTGCATGTTTTCAAAATATTTATTTTGTGTTAAAAAAATGTTCACCCTATTCTAGATTTTCTAACTAGACGGGGAAAATTTATTTTTTATTTTTCTGATTTTTATTTATTTTTTACGATTATTTTCCGCGGAACTTATTTAGAAAAAATGCGCGACGCCCGCTCGGCCGAAGCCCAGCCGAGCGCCGGCCCACCCGCGCCTCTCTCCTTCTCCCGCACGGCGCCCGCCGCCGGAGTCCGCCATGGCCACGAGCTCGCCTCCCGCTCGGCCACCCCCTTCCCCAAGCCACCCCGGACCCCCCTCTTTAAATACCCCCCCTCTCTCTTTCCTCTCAAGCCGCCGCCGCCGCCGCACTCATCGCCGCCCGCCGCACGGGAAGCCGCCGGAGCCGCCGCCCCTCGCGCCCCCCCCCGAGCCCCGCACCCCGCCGCCCGAGCCCGCGCCCGCCGGAGCCCTCGCCGGAGCCGCCCGACGAGGTACTGCCGCTGCCCGTTCGTCGTTGCCGGTTTTCGTTTAAAAAAACCCTTCGTTTAAAAAAAACCTAGATCGGTTTTTTTTCGGTTTTATTATTTTGCGAGCGTTCACCGAACCGTTCGTTTTAACGAACGCGTTCGTCGGTTTTTCTCTGTTAACGAACGTCCGTTCTTTAACCGTTTGTCCGTTTTTCTTTTTCGTCGGATTTTTCAGCTATCATCTCAGATTCGATTTCTGATCGAATCTTCGATTCCGTTTAACTTCTCGCTCGTTTATCGGAATCAGGCGATTCAAGCGCCTTGAGTTTCGTCTCGAAATTCTCTTTCCGTTTAACCTACTCAAACAAGTTTTTGCTACAGTAAAACTTAACCTAGATCCAGATTAGTGAACAAAGTTTCTTTCTTTCGCCGTTTGACTTTCGTTGCTTCTTTCGAGTTGATTCTTTTTGCAAACCGGAGTTCTTAAGTTGAACTTTCTGGTTGGATCTTTCATTCGAGTTTTACCTGTGCATTAGATGAGTACTGATTGTATGCTTGTTTGTTTGCGATAGAGTACCCGGAGTGTGCCGCTTGTTACTTCGAATCGCTAGGTTTTGCGGATCATCAGCAAGGCAAGTAACACTTTGATCATATCCCTTCCATACCCAGTTTTTATTGCATTAGATCTGTTTTCCTCAAACACTTGCATGATTAGGATCTAATTAAATTGTGGGTATTGGGAAGTAGTTGTGGTAGTACCTATTACCTGTTTTCTATTCAAACCCTTGGGAGTTACTTCTACGTTGCTATTATTATTGCCATGCTATGCTCGTAGACGTGGATTGGGTTTGAGTGAAATTCATGACAGATGTGAGATTGTTAATTAATGGTTTACTTAAGGTGGCAACTAAAACTCACATCTGGGTGGATTGAGGTACCTGGGTATTCCAGGATTGCCTGTTTTTCTTTTGGACCGCCACCCAGGTTCAAAGGGATCATGAGATTATTCATGCTAGAAACTTCCGTGTGCAGCCGCAAGCTATTATGGGCTCTAGCATAGTTGACTAAGTTGTGTGAACTCTTACAGTGGTAGACTAGCAGATGTAGGGGAAAGTAGGTGTAACTGTCTACCCATACGTAAGGTGCAAACACTTCTGAAAGACTGTGTCTTGGTCATCCGTTACTCAAACACCATGTAGTGCGAGTAATCCAACGGAGGAGATCAAGTCTTGTGGGGAAAAGTGCACAAACCTCTGCAGAGTGTACAAACTAATCATGGTTAGCCGTGTCCCCGGTTATGGACAACTTGAGTATCTAGTACTTGGATTATCATGTGAATCTCATCACTATGTTACTTCTAATTAATTTTGTTGGGTTATTGATGACATTTAATTGGGATTGAGATGCTGTCAACCATCTCAATGTTTCACAACCACCATGATAGTTAAATAAAATTTATTCCTTTGAAGTAGGATAAAATTGGCTTTTCGCAAAACTGTAACCATAGAGCTTTCCACCAGCCATATATGCATGTAGTATAGCATTGTTATTGTTCATTATTCTCTATGTGTTACATTGCCAGCATATTCTATGTGCTGACCCGTTTTCGGGCTGCAACGTTTCATGTTGCAGACTTTTCAGACGACGAGTAAGGTGCCTTAGGTCGTGGTCTTATACTCAGTGATGCCGCTGGAGTTGATGGACTCACTTATCTTCCAAGTCTTCCGCTGTTATCGTTGTTAGATGGCCTTAAGCCATGTTTATCATACTTAATCTCTTTGGAGATATTCGATGTAATAAGTGTGTGATTGCTACTCTGTTATAAATCCTCCATTTGTACTGTGCGTGTCAGCATTACTGATCCAGGGATGACACTGGTGCACAGCAGCACATACCATTTGAGGTCTGGTCGCTACAATTATGTTCTACTAAAATGTATGGATCAGTAATATCTACATATTAAATAACATAGATGCGCGTGAATTCATATGAGTATGCATGTTTGATAGATCAATTTTGGTTCAAGTATGGATTACATGTATCATCATCTCGAATTCAAATATTTGAATCCCTTTTATGTTCACTCCTTTCATGCCCATCTCTCTCGCATGCATGCTCTTTCATGTAGCTATCACTCTCTTTTCTCCAGCTCACCCGCACGCTCACTTCATGTTTCTCCTATCCTCGCAAACATGGTCTCTCGACGTCTCACTTGAGAAGTGTCACACTCTCCCTATCATTATACATTACACGGTTTTCATTATCTCTCACGTCTCTACCGTTCTCTCGTATCACTAGGTACCTAAGCTTGCTTTTTCACCGCCACACACACAGTCTCCACTCATCTTTCACTTTGTCTTTCTCTCTATGGGATTCTCTCACACACCCTATATGTCTCTAGATATGAATCATAACACTAAAATTACTCTCTCTCTCTCCTGTAGACACAACATTTGTTGCGATCTCCTTTTCGTCTCCATCCCAGACTGACATTATTCATTTGTTTACCGATCAGACAAACTCCCCCCCTCTCTCTCTCACACACACACACACAACTCCTGCTTCCACTCCCCTTCCCAACTACCGTCTCTCTCTCACACAAAACTCTCGCTTTCGCACCCCCGTCTCGTATTTCTCTCACAAACATTTATCGACTAGCCTCTAGATAGGTTTATACACCCGCACACTCGTGCTTCCACTATCGCATACATGTCTCTCTCCCGCTCCTTGTATCTTTGTAGATTTTTCTTCCCTTCTTGAGACACACCCTCTCGATCGTGCACACACACACTATTGCCTCATTTTAAGCTGGTACCTCTCGCACACACACTCTTTGCGTCTTTGTCACACATGCACTCCGTCCTCCTCCTCTCTCCCTCTCTCTCTCACACACATGGGCTTTTTGCAACAACTAGCAAGATGCCCATGCGTTGCACGGAACATGAAGATGCATTTGTATGAGTAGTTTATCATGTGGGAGAAAAGGATGAACAAGGGAAGGCCTTATTTGCAAGTGTGGAGAGGGGTGTGGGTATCTTTTTGCAAAATTGCCATAGTTTCCTTCCGGTCCGTCAGATATAGATCGAACAACCTATCTTGCAGGATGGCAGGCACACGATCATCACCGACTATGCTTTTTATAAGAGTAGGGATAAAAAATAGAGTTGGTGATGATGGTGGGCCTGCCATCCTGCAATATAGGTCGTTCGATTTATATCTGACGGATAGGGACGAAACTATGGCAATTTACCCGCACTCCTCTCCACATTTGCAGATAAGGCCTTCCCTCGTTCATCCTTTTCTCCCACAAGATCTTGATGTTCCGTGCAACGCACGGGCATCTTGCTAGTAAGAGTAGAAATTAGACATATACCACTTCTCGAATCTTGAAACCAACAACATTCCTTCCTTATCTCATCAAAACCGCCAAAGGAATATATTTTGAGTGAAACATAACATTTTTTAGTGATATACGTATTTCAAAACTAGACTTTTTTTCTATCAAATCGGTGAATATGTATTAATCTACTCAGATCGTGTGGCAACGCATTGGCACATTGCTAGTAGTTATTATAATTTTGTGGACACCAGATAAACGGTGGCACGCAATTAGTCTGTGCCGTCTCGCACAAATGAGTGTTACGTAAAGGCAATGTTAACAAATAAACCCTAAAACCCTAGGTGCACGATTGCTGCATTCGCGGGTACTGGGTACATGGTGGAGCGCACCTTTGTAGGAATAGTCAGCTCGCGTGATAATTTGATCCGTAGGAGTTGATGGTCGGGACCACAGGTGAACGACTTGGAGGCGGTGGCTCGCCAGTTGCCACAGATCGAGTAGCCACGTTTAAAATATCATTTTTAGCAGGTTAAGAGTTCCGATTTTCAATGGCGCGTTATAAGTACTAAGTACTCTCTTTGTCCCAAAATATAAGAACGTTTTTAACACTACACTAATGTCAAAAACGTTCTTATATTATGGGACGGAGGGAGTAGTTTTTAGAACGATTGGTATGGAGCGAAAATGGAATTCGTAGTACTACCTACTACGTACCTCCTTGGCGTATGGTTTTATGGGTTTATGTTGTGAGATGTTGAACCTGGTAGTTCTAGGGCAAATACTATGTTTAGATTTAGATGTTGGTTTTCAGTAATGAAAATCGGAAGGAGGAAACCCTTCTTTGATTAAAAAACTACTACCTCCGTTCTGGTTTACTAGTCCCCATCGTTTTTTGGGTCAAAGTTTGTCCATGAATGTTACTTGTAAAATGTGAATGGAAAATGAGATTTTGTTATACGCAAACAAAAAAGGACTGGAGGGAGTGATTGCTCTGACACGGACGCGACCTCTCATAGCGCAGGCATTGAACCGGCGCGTCGGCCAAGAGGGCCCCACTCACTGCAGGCCCGGCTGAACACGCCTCCTCGCCGCATGCAACTGGCTTCAGACTGCCCCGCATGCCTTCATTGAATCCGCGCGTGTGCCGGCAACACGTCCTTCCGCGAGCCGGCCGGCATTTTAGAACACAAAAAGTGACCAAAATATAATTAATTACGCATGGTCTTGACTTGTTGTGCTCGCACTGGTAGCATGAACTAGAGGTTTTTCTTTATTTATAACTCTCCTCAATTTTTTTTTTTGCTTTGAAGTGAATCATGGTTGTCGACATTATGTATGAATGTGGAGATATCTGTGAACATGAGTTTGATGTGGAAGTTGAACTTGGAATGTCGGGCTTGCGCGTGAACTATACCATGTCCAATGCTTCGTCTCTTATTGTTTGGAAAGTAATTGCTGTTATTACATGACCCGAAAAAAAATATTTTGTGCCACATCAGTAGATGCACGGACATCACAACAGGCATGCTGACTGGATAAACATTTGAACCTAGCTACTATGAAGGAAATTTTGTATTGACAACGGTTTTAGATAGCAGGAGACGCCTAGCCTGCTCTGCCTCTGCTAGCTTATTTCTGGCTTCTTCCATCTCTTCTTTGGCATGGGTGAAGAGAGCATCTGATTGCTCTTTTTGCTTCTTCAGGAACTCAGCTACATTCTCAAGGGCTGCTGCACGCTTTCTTTCAGCCTTTACTAGAGCCACGAGGACACGAACAGCTGACAACTCCACCTGGCTTGTGTGTAATCCAGCATCATCTAGGAATTTGCACCTTGTGTCTAATCCAGCATCATTAGGGAACTGGCACCTTGTGTGTAATCCAGCCTCATTCTAGAAACATGATCTCGAGGTTGACCATACTTCCCTCCTCACAGGAACTGCATCCTGACATGAAGTTACTTCTTTTTTAGATAATTACTCAGAGCAACCCAGATCCATTTAGTAGAAGCCAGATAAACAGAACTGGGAGAAGTGAATTCAAAAGGAAAAAAATATAAAAACAGACTACAAGGTGAGAACACCCACTTCCTACATCAAGCTAAAAACAAAAGCATTAGGACGATTAAGAATCTTCTTATGACACATCGAAGAACATGAGGCTTAAGAGAAACAGAAACTACAACATATACACATCGAAGAACACGAGGCTAAACGAAAGTAATTGAAAGGGTGTTACTTACCAAAGCTCATTTTACAGGTTCGGTGCAGCTCCTCTTTAACTTTCCACGCTCCTTGAAGATGTCCCCAATATCCCGTGTTTGGTCTTCATTGCTCCTCCGCATCTTCGCACTCGTGGTTTTAAAATCTCAACATGGAAAGAAAAATATACTACTAGTAATACTCGCGCATCTTGTGGGTAACATTAAAGCACTCGTCTGCCATGTTAGAGCATCTCCAACAGAATCGCAACGCGCGGCGCTTTAAAAAAGCGTTTACAATGCTGAGATCGAGAGGTAGAGATAGAGAGTAGAGGATAGTTCTCAGCATAGATATATAAAAAATAGATTATTCAACTACTCCTCGTCGTCCGACTCCTCCTCGGTGATGTCCTCCTCCGACGTCTGACTGTAGGCGTGAAGATACCGATCGTCGTCGGATTCCCAGGGCGACGCTGCTCCTAGCCTCATGTTGAATTGAGCGTCCGCTTTTCGCCTACGCTTGTCCTCGCGATAGGCGGCTCGCTCCGCCCTCCTCTTATCCCTCTCCGCCCTCCTTTGCTCGTAGAACTCGCGCTCGTTGATGATGTCCTGCGGGAAGCGTTGGTGCCACAGCGCCATGGCTTCCTCGTCCATCTCGGCGATGCCAAGACAGTGCTCCCGCCTCCGGTTGTCGCGACGATCCTTGTTGGTGATAAGCCGCGGCAGAGGCGCGAGCTCGTGTGCCCGCTCCCGCGTCGGCATGCTGTGGAAGTTCAATGTTCTACGAGCCCACCGGAGGCGCCACGCCGCCGCATCGTACGCGCGGGCGGCCTCGTTGGCGGTGTAGAAATTGCCGAGGCCGAGGCGCATCCCGCGGAACCGGATCTCGGCGGAGAAGCCGCCAGAGGGGCGCGCGCGGTCGTGGCGGTATCCCCAAGTTTCCCGGCGACGCGGCGGCGTGGTGGCGCGGCGGCGGCGAGGCGAGAAAGAGCGGGGAGAGAGCGGTGGCGAGGCACAGAGCGGGGAGAGAGCGGTGGCAAGGCACAGAGCGCTGGGAGGGCGTTGGATTTTATAAAGCGCGCCGGACGTCGCGCGCCAAAACTAGCGCACGCCCGGCCGCTTTTTCCCGCACGCGCGCAATCCTTTCCCGACGTCTCTGCTATCTCTACTCTCTTCTCTACTATTATATTTATTTTATATTTAATATTTATCTCTACTCCTCTACTCTCTATTTTTTGTGTCTACTTTTTCCCTACTCTTATAAAAAACAGAGTTGGTGATGCTGGTGTTCCTGCCATCCTGCAATATAGGCCATCCGATTTATATCCGACGGATAGGAAGGAAACTGTGGCAATTTTGCAAAAAGATACCCACACCCCTCTCCGCATTTGCAAATAAGGCATTCCCTCGTTCATCATTTTCTCCCACAAGACAAACTACTCATACAAATGCATCTTGATGCGTGCAACGCATGGGCATCTTGCTAGTTCTAAAAAACTATCCATCATTTGCCACAGTACTGGTTGCAGATGAAATACCTACCCAAGCATAGCGCGATACAGGAGCGACGCACAATTACAAGCTGATATTATGTTGGACAATGGAGGCTATAACCAATTACTTTTACGGGAACAATAGCACCCAGGAAATTTGAAGGGTAGGTATGAACAAAATTGGAACAACACATGTACTGCAAAGTGATTCAATACACACATTACCAGTCGAGGAGGAGAACGATGGTCGCGGCGGCCTCTGTGAGTCATGGTCGGCAACGGGAGTCAGTTCATTGTCCACGACGGTGGTGCTTCTGCGCTTGGCGTCGGCTTCCGGGAAGCAGATCCGAGACCGTGGAAGACGGTGCCGGGGAAGAGGCTCTGTGTACGACGACGATGGTGGACTGGCTCCAGTGCGGCGTACGAGGTCGTCGATGAGGCAAATGCGCTGCGGTGGACGAGTGCGCCGATGTAGAAGGGGAGGAGCACGAAGGCTGTGGTGCCGTGGAGAAGTCTATTTTGCGGTGGGGATAGAAAATTGGGAGTATTCAGGTGTACTACTCTGGGTGCCGGGGTGGGGTTGGCTGGGTAGGGTGAACCTGAAGTTACGAAAACAGCCCCCTATCGACCGTCATCCGTAGGCCTGTTCTGAAGGCTATGATGGTAACTTCCCACTGCTCGAATCAGGGTCGCAGGAGATTTTCCCGCCGACCTCAAAATTTTCTGACACTGAACTCCTCGTGTGGCATGTTGGGTGATTCGGCTAAGCAACTAGTGAGTAGTACTAGTAAACTCTGCATATTAGGTTTGACCGAAGTCAAACCTCCTAAAGTTTGACCAAGTTTATGTTGGGGAACGTGGTAATTTCAAAAAAATTCCTACGCACACGCAAGATCATGGTGATGCATAGCAACGAGAGGGGAGAGTGTTGTCCACGTACCCTCGTAGACCGACAGCGGAAGCGTTATCACAACGCGGTTGATGTAGTCGTACGTCTTCACGATCCGACCGATCAAGTACCGAACGCACGGCACCTCCAAGTTCTACACACGTTCAGCTCGATGACGTCCCTCGAACTCCGATCCAGCCGAGTGTTGAGGGAGAGTTTCATCAGCACGACGGCGTGGTGATGATGATGATGTTCCACCGACGCAGGGCTTCGCTTAAGCTCCGCGACGGTATTATCGAGGTGTAATATGGTGGAGGGGGGCACCGCACATGGCTAAAATATCGTATATCAAGTGTGTCTAGAGGTGCCCCCCTGCCCCCGTATATAAAGGAGCAAGGGGGAGGCCGGCTGCCCTTGGCGCGCCAAAGAGAGGGGGGGAGTCCTCCTCCTAGTAGGAGTAGGACTCCCCTTTCCTAGTCCTACTAGGAAAAGAAGGGGGGAAGGAAAGAGAGGGAGAGGGAGAGGGAAAGGGGGCTGCGCCCCCCTCTCCTAGTCCAACTAGGACTCCTCCTGGGAGGGGGTGCGCCACCTCCTGGCTGCTGCCCTCTCTCTCCCCTCAAGGCCCACTAAGGCCCAATACTTCCCCGGGGGGTTCCGGTAACCCTCCGGCACTCCGGTTTAATCCGAAACTTCTCCGGAACACTTCCGGTGTCCGAATATAGTCGTCCAATATATCAATCTTTATGTCTCGACCATTTCGAGACTCCTCGTCATGTCCGTGATCACATCCGGGACTCCGAACAACCTTCGGTACATCAAAACATATAAACTCATAATATAACTGTCATCGTAACTTTAAGCGTGCGGACCCTTTGGGTTCGAGAACTATGTAGACATGACCGAGACACCTCTCCGGTCAATAACCAATAGCGGGACCTGGATGCCCATATTGGCTCCCACATATTCTACGAAGATCTTTATCGGTCAGACCGCATAACAACATACGTTGTTCCCTTTGTCATCGGTATGTTACTTGCCCGAGATTCGATCGTCGGTATCTCGATACCTAGTTCAATCTCGTTACAGGCAAGTCTCTTTACTCGTTCCGTAATACATCATCCCGCAACTAACTCATTAGTCACAATGCTTGCAAGGCTTATAGTGATGTGCATTACCGAGTGGGCCCAGAGATACCTCTCCGACAATCGGAGTGACAAATCCTAATCTCGAAATACGCCAACCCAACAAGTACCTTTGGAGACACCTGTAGAGCACCTTTATAATCACCCAGTTACGTTGTGACGTTTGGTAGCACACAAAGTGTTCCTCCGGTAAACGGGAGTTGCATAATCTCATAGTCATAGGAACATGTATAAGTCATGAAGAAAGCAATAGCAACATACTAAACGATCGGGTGCTAAGCTAACGGAATGGGTCAAGTCAATCACGTCATTCTCCTAATGAGGTGATCTCGTTAATCAAATGACAACTCATGTCTATGGCTAGGAAACATAACCATCTTTGATTAACGAGCTAGTCAAGTAGAGGCATACTAGTGACACTCTGTTTGTCTATGTATTCACACATGTATTATGTTTCCGGTTAATACAATTCTAGCATGAATAATAAACATTTATCATGATATAAGGAAATATATAATACTTTATTATTGCCTCTAGGGCATATTTCCTTCAGTCTCCCACTTGCACTAGAGTCAATAATCTAGTTCACATCGCCATGTGATTTAACATCAATAATTCACATCACCATGTGATTAACACCCATAGTTCACATCTCTATGTGACCAACACTCAAAGGGTTTACTAGAGTCAATAATCTAGTTCACATCTCTATGTGATTAACACCCAAAGAGTACTAAGGTGTGATCATGTTTTGATTGTGAGATAATTTTAGTCAACGGGCCTGTCACATTCAGATCCGTAAGTATTTTGCAAATTTCTATGTGTACAATGCTCTGCACGGAGCTACTCTAGCTAATTGCTCCCAATTTCAATATGTATCTAGACCGAGACTTAGAGTCATCTATATTTAGTGTCAAAACTTGCATCGATGTAACCCTTTACGACGAACCTTTTGGTCACTTCCATAATCGAGAAACATATCCTTATTCCACTAAGGATAATTTTGACCGCTATCCAGTGATCTACTCCTAGATCACTATTGTACTCCCTTGCCAAAATCAGTGTAGGGTATACAATAGATCTGGTACACAGCATGGCATACTTTATAGAACCTATGGCCAAGGCATAGGGAATGACTTTCATTCTCTTTCTATCTTCTGCCGTGGTCGGGTTTTGAGTCTTACTCAATTTCACACCTTGTAACACAGGCAAGAACTCTTTCTTTGACTGTTCTATTTTGAACTACTTCAAAATCTTGTTAAGGTATGTACTCATTGAAAAGACTTATCAAGCGTCTTGATCAAACGTGCGGGCCTTGAGGTGGGCAGGGGCCGGGTGAGGGTGTCAAAATGTGCACGTTGATGCATGTGTTACATGCGATCGTGCGAGGGATGGACGAATCGAGAGAGATGGTTGTTGTGTTACGGATGCTCCTCTCACACACACACACACACACAAGAAAAATAGAAGACCGTTCTCTCATGTATACACAACGTATCGGCATCTGTCTATGCCTCACTCATGCATGATCATTTGCACATTCACACCTCTCTATGTCTCTATCACACGCACACCGTCTCCACATTGCCCTTCCGCCACAACACACATATGGACACATACACACGTTCTCTCTCAGTCACACACACAGGGGCTGTTTGGTTTGAGACTAAGTTTGCCTAAGGTTGCCACACCTAAGGTTAGGCAAGTTTGACCAACTTAGGTGGGTGTTTGGTTCAAGCCACACCTTAGGTAAGCCACATTAGGGTCCCACATTACATACACTCAAAAAGTGTGGCAAGGTTCCCTTTGGCTTGCCAACTTGTGGCTCTCATTTTGAAGAACTAAGGGGTTGTTTGGTTCTAGGCCTAGCATTGCCATACCTTGCCACACATTTTTGCCAACCTTGCCTAAGCTTAGTTCATCAAAATGAGAGCCACAAGTTGGCAAGCCTAAGGGAATCTTGCCACATTTTTAGTGTGTATGCCATGTGGGGCTCAAGTGTGGCTTGCCTAAGGTGTGGCTTGAACCAAACACTCACCTAAGTTAGTCAAACTTGCCTAACCTTAGGTGTGGCTACCTTTGGCAAAGTTGGTCACAAACCAAAAAGCCCCTAACCTTAGGCAAGTGTGGCAACATTGTCTCTATGACAAGTGGGCCATAGGGGCAATAAAGTGTGGCAAGCCAATGTGTGGCAAAAACTAAGCACATGCCAACTAAACTGTGGCAGCCAAATTTTGGCTTGGCAAACGGTGGCTGGGAACCAAACAACCCCAAAATCAGTATTAAAAAAACTAGGGTGCACCTAAAACGTCCAAATCCAAATAAACACGAACTGGAGCTAAATTGAAATATATGGAAATATTGTAGCGTCAAGAACTTTTCCCGGAAAAAAAATTGAGTAATATTCGGGGATTATTTTCACGCACACAAAAAGGTTCGGTGGATGTCCTTCGAGACCTTGATGCCACGTGGATCCTGCAATCTGAAGGAGCAATTTGGGTCAGTCGACTCTTGTGAGTCGTTCGATGCAACATGGATGGCTAGAAGGGCTTGTTCAACCTCCAAAATAGATGCACGGTTCATCTTCTCAGCCCGCCACACGCCTAACCACCTGCCGTCGCCGCCGCGCCCTCCCCTGAACCGCCTGCCACCGCCATGCTCCCCCCACCCCCGCCATCCGTTTAACCCCGGCACGATCAATTTTTTTCGGCGAACTGCATTCCACACCCAACACTCATAAGATAGATCATGGGCACCCTGCCTTCTTCTTCCTTCACTCCGTCGAACTTCTTTCACAAATCGACTGACCCAAATTATACTACTAGTACGAACGCATTAACTACAGTAGGAACACGAAGATACGAGCAGTAGTACCAACTGCAAGAAGAACAGTAGTAAGACATAGTACTAGTACTACTGTACGTACTAAAGAGTTCAAATAACAAGAAAGAACATAAACATAGTTCTGCTGGGGCCTCAGCACAACACACCCTTGAAAATAAACTAAGCAACTAGTCCGCTTGACACTGCAGTAGAACCAGCATGAGCGACGGCACTGCCACCTACTCGGAGTCCGAGTCCATGTCCTCGACTTCGTCCTCGTCCCTCTTCCTCTTCGCCGACGCTTCTTTGCTTGAACCAGACACTGGGCTCTGCTTCTTCATCCAACCCTTGTAGATATTTAAACAAAGGTACGCATCCATTGCTGCGTACAGGATGTGATCTTCATCTAATGTCTTCGACTCCCATGCATGATGAAACTCGTGATGAGGTTTCTTCAGTTTAGCGTACGAACGATCAATCATGGCTGCTGCCAGGGTCAGCATTGAAGGCTGAGAGGAGGACACCATCCCTTCCTTCTGGAGGTCGAAGGGGTTGCCTACAACGAGGCCTATCCGACCCAGGATTTCCTTGTCGTTCCTAAAGTCTACAGTAACGAATTTGACTCGGCCGCCCTTGAGGAACTTCTTAAATTCCTCGCACTCAACGTCGGCATGGCATATGTGGTAGACCAAGCATAAGTCATGCACGCAAACCTGGATCACGACGGGCTTCTTCTTCTTTGCCTCCTTTAGTTTCTTCTCGCTTCCTTGGAGTGTGGTGTACTCAACATCTAGCCCAGTGACCCACTCATCATTTGAGTTTTCGAACATGCGTTTGAAGCGAGCAAGGCATTCTTTCACCATTGCGGAAGAACGGGTGTAGATGATGTCGAACTCATCGTCGGTGATGGTTCTAACGTTGTACTCACCGCCGATCATGGAGATTTGGGACGCCATGGATTTGGGAGGAGGGTTAGGATTAGTGGAACTGCCGTAATGTGAAAGGACGGGACGACTGGGAGCGAACTGTTGTAAGGTACTGTACTAGTAGAAGACGGGGACGAGTAGGGCGTGCGAACGGCATGGGGTTGCTGGCTTGCCCGGTGGATAAACGGCTGCAAGCCCTCAAACAGTTCTCGAGAACTATGCGGGACCCACTAGATGTCATGTCTACTAGACCCATATCGTAGGCCTGACGATATAGCTTCTGCCTGTTCGCACGCCATGCCGGCTTGTGTGTAACTTCAATTAATTCCGTCAACCGTCGCGCCTCCCACGACCTTCGCCTCCCTCGTGCGATCGCGCCCTTTCAGACTTCGACCGGCTATAAATGAGCAATTTGTTTTGCCTACTCCGCATGCATGATACTCCCTCTGGTCCTTTTTACTTCCGTCAACCGTTTATACTAAAAATATCAATATCTACAATACTGATTATAATGAGTATAAAGCACCTCTTGGGTGGGTTTGATTTTTTTGGGGGGTTAGTTGAGTTCAAACTAACCCAAAATAACTCTAACACATGGATCCAAACAGGGCCAAGGTTAGCTATTAGAGTACTACTACCTCCCTTCTAGTTTAAAGGGCTCGATTCAAAAATTTGACCTACTCTTAGCAAGATAGAGGCGGTGGAATAGTTTTTGTAGTTCTTCACAAAAAAAATGTGTTTACCAATACATGCATGAACACTAGTTACTCTAACCCCCATCTCTTTTTTAATTCTTTGCCACATCAGCATGTTTTATTCCCGTGTGCATGATACCAGCTAAGATACCACCATTATGGCCAGCCTTAATCATCGCATGCAATAATTTAGTGCACCTTGAAATATGAACATGTGTGGGGCGTGTATGTTTTTAATGACTTGAGACTATACCTAGCCCGGCATGCAAGATGAGACTTATTATGCACCGTTCCCCATACCTACAGGAAGCTCGTTCGTCTCCAAATATTTTCCTCTCCATGTGTGGAAACAATATGCCTGCCAGGCTCTCCTTCTCCCTCCGGCGGTCCCACCACTCCACCCCGTGTGGAAAAAATCTGCATGCATGACTCTCCTCCCCCCGCGCTCGTCCAATCCGTTGTGACCAGCAATATTTCCACCCCTTCCCTCCCCCGTAATTTACTCCAACAAATATGCCCACGTAGCTGTTACTTAACTACAGGTGCATTGGGTCACTGACGTATGGGCCCAATAGGGGTCTGGCCCACATGTCAGTGACGCAACTGGACCTGCAGCTAACTCAGTGCAGCTCAGTCCATATCTTACGTAGGTGTGCCATTGCTCGCTATAAATACTGCGCCTCCCACGACATCGCTATCTCCTCCCCCTCCCTGGCTCCCTCTCACGTCGACCACCATGGCATCGCCCCTCCCAAGCCCTAGGCACCCCTCGCTGCACCGCACGGACAGTCACGCGTCGCCGTTCCGTTCCTCACCGCCACTAGTCGAGGAGGACGCGTCGGTGTTCCGCTCCTCGCCGCAACGCGACGCGTCGCCGTTCCGTTCCTCACCGCCACTAGTCGAGGAGGACGCATCGGCGTTCCGCTCCTCGCCGCGATGCGTCGAGGTGGACGCGTCGGCGTTCCCAATCTCGCCAGCACGCGCGTCGGAGGACGCGTCGGCTCCCTGCTACGAGGAGAATGCCGGGCCGCCCGCCGAGCCACCCAGCCTTGAGGAGCTTTGGAAATAAATGGATGTCGCCTTGTGGGAGGCTTTGCCTCCAGCAGAGCGCGCCAAAATAGAGGCAGAGAAGAAGGTCGAGGAAGAGAAGCGCACCGCGGAACAAGCTGCCTGGGAGGCCTATGTCGCGTCCGAGAGAGTCAGGCAATTGGCTCTTTGGCAGAAGGCTCGTGCGACGGCCGTGAGGGTGGCGGGGGACGCCCGTGCCGACGCCCTGAGTGCAGTCGGGCCCAACCGCCTCATCTACGCTTGGCGGTACGTGGACCGGGTGCACGCTTCCAGCGAGGAGGAGTACCTGTTGGCGCCGGATCACCACACCGGTGAGATCGCGCTCGCCCGCCTGCAAGCCGCCAATCAGCACCTCGCGAGTTGCGAGGCTGAGGAAGAGGCATTGTGTCGGTGCGCTGGGAAACGGCCGCGCACCAGGGCACTCGTGGCGTGCCGCAAGTGCTCCTGCGAGCGCTGTGGCTTTTAGGAGGAGTATAATTTTTGTTTCGTAAGGCAATCTCATTATTTTTGGGACGCAAATGATAAATCCCGAACGTTCAGGAATTATTAGCGTCCTTAATTAAGTATGTAAAAGGGAAAGTTTGGAAACCTTGTGTATTCGTACGCATTTTGCAAGTACGTGCATATAGCACAAAGTTTACTATATACTATCGCACTACACGTCTCTCTCTATATATGATTGCAGACTGTGTTACTCCCTCCGTCCAGGTCAATAAGTCATCTTTGGTTGTGCACCGTGACCAAGAAGGAGGGAAGACTTATACACCTAGACGGAGGGAGTACTACTATTACTTATGTACGTGCAAATGCACGTTTTAACATTACGATGCGGTTTTTGTAAAAGTAGAAAAACATCACTAGTCAAGCTTGTGAAACGATTCAATGCAAAACAAATGCAAAAATGCTCGTTTGATTGTTTACTTTTAGCTTCCTTCTCTGTGGTTATTTCTCTGTCGTACTTTGTACAGAGTATCTCACTGGTTGGAAAGGCATGCAAATTCCCAAACCGCTTCCTACTCCCTGTATCGAATTTTTTGCCTAACAAGTTGTGTTGTGCAATTAGAATTCCAACTTGAGTACTACTACTAGTAGGAGTACCAGGGGCCAGTTCTTTTAGGCTTCTAGATTAGTAATCCCATAACTACTACCTCCGTCCTGGTTTATTGGTCCCCATTGTAATCTGTGTCAAATTTTGTTCATAAATTTAACTAATGAAACGTTAGTGCATGTCACATGCACTAACATTTTATCAGTTAAATCTTTTGTCAAAATTTAGCACAAATTACAATGGTGAGAAATAAACCAGGACGGAGGTACTGCTAGTATAGTAGTTTAGAAGCCCAAATAAATGAGTGAGGCACATTAATGTTACTCTCCACTGTGACTAGTCTTATGGGAAAAGTTGGGGAAGCCGCCAAAACAACTGGCCCTAGGAGTAGTAGCTAGGGATACTAGGAGTAGTAGCTAGGGATCGAGTGTGCGAGATGAACCGGAGAAAGTAAATGCAGAGAGATGAAATGCAAAAAAGATGGAGAGATGTGATGGTTGCTTGTCCGTTTATTTTACCAGGTCACTTATTACTGGGAGTGGTTGGGTTTTGTGATATGACGGCTTTACTACCGCACCACGAGTGGGGTGAGACTCCCGTGCAGCGCCGCCCTCTACACTAGTACTACTACATCGGTCGTGGTTTATCCCCCATTGAATTTGACTGAAGATTTAACTGATAAAATGTTAGTGCATGTCAACAAAAACAATATCGTTGGATTCGTATTTGAACATAGTTTTCAATGATATAATTTTAGGTGACATGCATCATAATTTATCGTACTATATATAATGTTAGTTAAATTTTTGGTCGTACTAATCTATAGTAAGGTGCCCGTGCGTTGCACGGAAGAGTGAAATGCATTGATCGGGGAGTTGTTTATTTTGACAAAGGATGTGGGGGTCATCTCATGTGTAACGGGTATCGATAGGTTTGTTCGGATATTATTTCATCTCTAGAGCTCACAAACATCCAGGTGAAATAGATAAAAAAGTATCTTTTGCAAACAAAAGCGTTCAACTGTTCAACCTGCATCCAAAACTTGTGCAGAAATAACTCTTATTGTGCTTTGCAGGAAATGATCTTCAAGAATTAGTTTTTGAGTATCCATTGTTATACATGTTGGCTACAGATGACATGGCACTTTCTTATAGTCAACAGTTGGCTATACTATTTAAGTATTAACTATGCCCTTGTACAGCTAGACGGAGGGATTAAATCAGGATGACTTGGAAGGGGGCAGAGGATATGTAAGAAATGGTTCATCATAAGTCTTTCACCAGTACTGTAGTAAAAATTCATACATGGAAGATTCTAGACTAAACCATAAATGGATACACTTTTATTCATGCGCGATACTCCAATAGAGCAAGATCATGCATGGAAGTCTCCACATGCTTAGACAGCGGATTACATTGAGCGAATACTAATGATCAACATTTAACTTGATAATGCAAATGTCCAGGTGAACCTCCTTGGAGTCCCCGTGCACATTGTTGGGGGTCAAATAATGTCGTGCGTCTTCCATGTCCACATCGGCGGGAAAGTCCCAGCTTGACAGAGTCCAAGTATGCTTGGCGTAGCCAGTGTCGCCGCCACGTCCTTTGAGGGGTAGTAATAGTGAGTACGCACCCGTACATCGGCCTCGTGTCAGTGTCAGCGTCAGCGGCGTCGCCCCTGACGCACACTACAGAGATGTGGCAGCGGCCTGCGCGGGCCTCGCCGGTGGCCACGATCAAGAGGAAGACGCTGTCGTCCTCCTCCGAGACTAGCAGGCGGCGCTGATCCTCCAGCGACTCCGGCACGGTGAACGGGTAGCACGTCTTGTACTTGATGTTCTTCGCCAAGGGCTAGTAGTGATTGCCGCACGCCTGCGTCAGGTGATGCACGATGTCCGCCGGCGAGCCCCAAAACGGCACCGGGCACTCATAGCAGTAGACGAAGGGCTCCTTGGAGGCATCGACCAGGCCGTCCATGAAACGGGAGTGGCTGTAGGGGACGTTCCGCCAGTTGAATATATGAGCAAGTTACTACGAGATTTAGTCCGAATAAGCACAAAATAAATCATGACGGCTATAACAGAGATTAAACTAATCATGCGGACTAGCATAGTAGATGAACAGATCGAATCTAGGACACAGACTAGAAACATGAATTCTACCACGATTTCGAACAGGAAGGACAGAAACACATACGGTGCAATGGGATCAGCACCATTGGTGTTGAGGTTGTCGCCCATGTCGTTGAGGAAGAGGTTGCCGAGGTCGGGGAAGAAGTCGTCGTCGGTGAAGTCATCGCTACTAGCAGTCGTGAGAGTGCGCTCCCCAAATTTCAACAGCGCCCGCCGAATGGAGCGCAGGAGGGAGTGGCTGTAGGGGATGTTGCGGCCGCCGAATGGAGCACGGGAGTAGCCCACGAAGCAGTAGATGGTGCCCCTCCCTAGTCTCTATTCTTATCTCTATCTCTACTACTCTTCTTTGTTTTTTATAATATACTGGTTGTAGTTGTCAAATCGAATAGTACTGCACCGTCCACTGCACGCCCGGCTGAACATGCCTCCTTGCCTCCATCAAACCCCTCCGTTAAACCCGCATGCAAACCGAGAAACCTACTCCGGCCCGCGGGAGGAAATTTGCCGGTTGCCGTTGGAGAATAATAGAGTCACGTCCAATCCATTTGAGTTAATAGCGTGTATGATTATCCCTCTATAAAAAGTTAAATGCATCCTTAATCTTGTATTCTAAGTACTCTGTGGGTTCCATTGTCAGTATAGTGTACATGACTTGCAGGCTGGCTACAGATTCGTACAGAAAGTTAAAAAGAAACAAATCCATGACTTGCAGGATTGGAGTGAGCACCGATGGCGGTTCGTAGTCGCTCCACGCTCGGGCATTGAAGTTTGTAACTATTTTAGATTAGAACATACTACTCCTCCGGTGCTAGTAGTAGAGCAGAGTCCTACTCCACTACTACTACTCTACTCAAGCAAGTTAGGGCATAGTAGCAGGTACTATAGGGAGTACCAGTACTGTGATCACTCAAGCAAGTTGTCTGACTTCGATATGACCCTACGCTGCTGGTATGTGTCTCGTAAGTCAAGCGGCGTGCTATAGTCATCATCACCTGTCCACTTCCCGTAGCACATATTCGCTTCTCCATCTTTGTCTGCTCTTCCATCCCCACTAAGGTGCCTCCCCCCTCGTCCAATCTTCCATCCCCGCTAAGGCACCTCCCCCCTCGTCCGAAACCCAAGCACTAACAATGGCAGAACCGAGCAGCGTCCGCCGAAAGAGTGGCTGGAATTCGCTCCCCACAGAGGTAATCAAGCTCATTGTTTCGCATGTGGACAATCTCAGTACCATTCCGCTCGCCGCGTGCTCGTCGGGGCTGTACCATTTACTCAAAGCCCTCAGGCCGAAGCTTTTTAAGCCAGCTCCTTGCTTGTTGATGCCGCTTGATCTTCAGAAACGGCGTGTCACGCAGCATAACGATTGTAGGGTGGTGACCATCAACCCCCTTGACTGCGATCCGATCCCCGTCACCCTCAACTACATTAACGGTATGTACTGGGTCAGCATGAACACGTCTTGGATGGTGCTCGTCGACGGTCGCGGCAGCTGGATGCTCGTGGAGGTCTACACCCGGCGATTGATCCCCCTTCCTTCGATTAACACTGCACTGCTTTGGCACCGCGGCCCAGAATACTCGGAATATTACAGTAGCCAACATGATACCAAGTTTGATTTGCTTGAGGTTGTAATCTGCCAAGTGCCCACAAGATCTGCGAATTATAAAGACTTCAAGCTAATTGCGTTCTTCAACCGCGGTCTCGCCTATCTGACAGGTCACTGTGGTAAGTGGATAAATCTGCATGTCCATCGCAAGATCATACATCCTCCATGGTTCTCTGATGCCATAGAACACAAGGGCTTCATTTACGCTATCGACTCCTTCTATGGCTGGACGTATTGCTGGCCTACTCCAGTCATCGCTACAAACGGCTGTTACAGCAGTATGTTACTTTCCTATGATATCATGATGGCTTGCTTATATTACTGTCAACATTTACTGAAAAAATATTCATGCTCATAACATGTTGTTCTTAAGATTGACTACATCAAGAGCCCTTTTTTATTTGACTCCAACTTTTTTTTAGGGTTATTTGACTCCAACTTGATATGATGTTGTAGGCCGCCTGGTGTCCCTACCCTTCCTAATCCCAGAACCTTTCAAAGAAAAGCGGCATGGCAGTTGCAGGTGGTTCCTGGCTCAATCAGACGACGGCGAACGATTGATGATCGTTCGCACGTACCGGACGTGTTGTTTCACGGAATACAATCACAGTCACTGCAAGGTCTTTGAGCAGGATCCCAGCTTCTCTGGGCCTTCTGGAATTTTTGACTGGAGGTTGGTAAGTAGCCTTGGTACACGCTCTCTGTTTGTCGGACTGAATTATCTGATTAACCAGGAGATAACCGACGGCAAGGATCATGATGGCAGCGCGGTTTCGTTCATCATGCAAAACTGTGTGTACACAGCGTACCATGCGTCTCTGCATGCACCATACCCTGATATGTGCCACCACGCTCTGCAGACCAAAGTAGGAGAGAGGGTCGCAAGTATCAGACTTCGACCTGCTGGCTAGAGTTTCCCCCGTCAGGCACCCATCTGGTTCAAGCCGTCAGCCAATCTCCACAGCTTAATAAATAGTAACGTCTAACTGAGCCAGTTAGTTAGATGCGTACACTTGGTGTAGTAGGATCTTTATTTAGTTTGATGCATACACTTGTTCTTTTTTGGTAGCCCTATTGTAATGATGGCTGATGTTTGGTTTGGAAGAGAGAGTTGCGTCTTCACTCTTCTGGCCTGCTTACTGCTTCTGTTGCACCCCCAGCCCTGGTTGCTGCTACTGCTGTTTTCAATGTACAATCAGTAGTATATTTCGTCTGTTGGTTGAATAAATGTGTTGTTAGAACGACAAACACAATGTTTTGGAAGTCGTTGCACGGTTCGATCCTTTAGTGCCCCGTACCATACGTAGCGCATACTATTTTTCATACGGAACACATTTTCCACTTGTTGATAACATGCAGCCCACTGATGAAGGCCCAATAGAGAAGCCCATAATTAACTGGAAGGGAGGCCCTCACATGAATCCGGCCCAGGTACATGCTCATGGTCCCCTAAACATAAATAAGTAAATAAATAAATAAAGCTAAATGCTCATGCACCAGTTCTTTAAATTCATGATTTAACAAGAGGATATTATTTCCTATGATAGTGTCATTACATTCAGTCGACATTATTCTTCGGCAAAGATAGCGACCAGTCTTCTTTCTCCCAGCATTTTCTTCCTGCAACCAGCGGACCCATGCAAATCGTAGTCAACGACGTAAATAGATACGGTCCATTTTTATTTTTCAATAAGAATGTCCAACCGAGCCCAGCACATTGGCGACAACACTTTATCCTCCGCCTTGGTGCGCTTGCCGCGGCGCCGCCGTCCGGCCCTGTCAACATAGTTTTTTTTCGAAACGGTCCCTGTCAGCTTTTTTTAGTAGCAATTCGAAGGAGCAGGCTATAAACTGGGTTGTGCGGTCTCTGTGGCCCGTCTAACAACATGACCAGCCCAGCAGTTTTTTCTTTGGAAAAATAGGTAGCCTAGTATTTCTTTTTGAAGAATACCCAAGCTAGGCCTATTTGTTTTCTCCGACTTACTGGGCTGCAAATCTTTCAAGACGAGGAGGGATGCATTCCGGCCTGGCCAAAGAATATGGTCAGTGTCTGTTAAAAGTAATATCAAAAGGGGTTGAAAATTCCAAAAAAAAAATAGCAAATGGGATATTAATTTCTTTTCTTGTTTTTGTTCTTCACTGATATCTTATACGTATTTCATTGGATTTAACATGACATAGTACTAATTTATTTTTAAATTTGTTTTAGTATGGCTACTAATTTTTGGATTAAGAATATTTTGTTCCCCAGCAAAAATTTGCGAATTTTCAAAATTTCCCACATATTTAGTTAATTTTGTAACCCTGGTACTGACCAGAAAATGGGCAGCAATTCTAAAAATGGAAAACGGGCTGCAATAAATTCCATATGAATTAGAGAATGAGTAAAAATTATAAAAATAATAGCAAATGGGCTATACACGCCACAGATTTCGAGGCTGACTTGTTTACGCAAGGCTTTGTCAGTCAACACACGATTCTAGCAGCAGTGACTGTTGGATGTCCATCCAACGGCCGACGTGCTTCTTCAATCTCTGATCTTCCTACTCCAGCCGCCTAAACTAGCGCCGGTGGGACTGCCTGCTCCCTCCTCTTGTGGCCCGCTATGATGCCGCGCAGGCTTCCCCGGTCCACCCTACTCCCTCCGCTGGCCTGGTCGCACGCAATCAACTGCCTCCTTATTACGCGAAAAAAATGATTCCTCCCACTGACATCTGGGGCGCACCGGTTGGGAGGCTGACCTATGGGCCTACTAAGTTGACGCGTACGCAGGGCTTGTTAACTTAGTCAACAAACGATTCTAGCAGCAGTAACCGTTGGATTTGAATCGAACGGTCCTGCTGCTTCTTCAATCACTGCTCTTCTTGCACCAGCCGCCCAAACCAGCGCCGGCGAGACCGCCTGCTCCTGCCTCCAGTGGCCGGCGATGCTGCCGTTGAGGCCTCATCGCCCCTACTACTCCCACCGCTAGCCAGGCCCTACGGCGACGGCAGCCTCACACCGCAGCCGAACCAGTGAACCCTCGTACTCCTCTCCGCGTGGGCATCCACCGCCGCGTCTTCCCCGGCTCCGCGTCGTCCCCTTCCTAGGCCTCGCCGTCGTCCACCACCTTGGTGCTCTCGGCGCGGCGTGGTCAATGTGGTCAACGACCGACTTCCATCGGAAGAGTACTGTACGTGGAGAGGCTGACAGCTGGGTCCACGGCCACAGCCCAGTTTTTTTGTGATTTGCCAAGTAAGTCGCTTTTGTCAGGCCTGTTGGGCTGCAAATCTTTCAAGACGAGGAGACTTTCATTCGGCTGGCCGAGAAAATGGCTTATCAGTAATGAGAAATGGGTTGTACATTTTTAAAACACATCAAACCGGCAATTAGTTTCAAATTTCTTTTTTTTCATTTCGAGATTTTAAATTACATTAATTTTTATGCATGGACAATTTGTTGGATTTTATATTGATATACATTTATTTTTAAAATCAGTTTGAATGTGACTCGAAATTTCGGGATTAAAAACAGTTTGGACCGCACCGAAATATGCAAAATTTTGTATATTTTTTTAACCGTGGCCACAATATGGGTTGTAATGCTAACAAAAAGAATATGGGCTCCAAAAAAACCTTAAGAATTAGCAAAAAAAATAATGGCAGATGGGCTGTATGCTGTTTCCAACAGATTTGAGGCTTTCCTAAAAAAAAGGTTGACACACAAGCAGTGACTGTTGGATGTCCATCCAACGGCCGTCGTGCTTCTTCAATCTCTGCTCTTCCTGCTCCAGCCGCTCAAACAAGCGCCGGCGGGACTGCCTCCTCCCTCCTCCCCGCGGCCGGCTGTGCTGCCGCGCAGGCCTCACCGCCCCACCGTACTCCCATCGCTGGCCTAGCCATCCCTCTACTCACCCACACCTGTTGTTATTCTCCGGCGACGGCAGACGAACCAGTAAACCCTCATACAGTCGTACTCCCCTCCGTGTGAGAAACAACTGCCGAGTCTTCCCTGCCTCCGTGTCGTTCCCTTCCTAGGCCTCGCCATCGTCCACCGCCCTGGTGCTCTCGGCGCGGCCTGGTCAACGTGGTCAACGACCGACATGCATCCGAAGTGGACTGTACGTGGAGAGGCTGACAGCTGGGTCCACGGTCGCACGCAAGGAAATGCCTCCTTATTACGCGCAAAATAATGATTCCTCCACCTGACATCAGGGACCCACTGAAAGGGTCTCTGTATTTCGTGAAAAAAATGTTACCGCCACTGACAGCTCGGACCCACCAGCTATATCTTCGCACGCAAGGAAGTGCCTTCTTATTACGCACAAAAAAAGAATACTCCCCCTGTTAGCTGGGACCCAGTATAGTGGCAGGCTGACTTGTGGGCCTACTAAGTTGACGGGGACGGAGGGCTTTGTCAACTTAGTCAATATGCACGATTCTAGCTCCAGTGACCGTACGATGTCCATCCAACGGCCGTAGTGCTTCTTCAACCTCTCGTCTTCTTGCTCCAGCCGCCCAAACCAGCGCCGGTCGTGCCTTGTGCTCCTGCCTCCCGTGGCCAGCTGCGATGCGGTGGAGGCCTCACCGCCCCCTACTACTCCCACCGCTGGCCAGGCCATCCCTCTACTCACCCACACCCCCTGTTATTCTGCGGCGACGGCAGCCTCACACCGCAGCGAACCAGTGAACCCTCGTACTCCTCTACGCGTGGGCATCCACTGCCGTGTCTTCCCCGGCTCCGCGTCGTCCCCTTCCTAGGCCTCGCCGTCGTCCACCGCCCTGGTGCTCTCGGCACGGCGTGGTCAACGTGGTCAAGGAACGGCTTCCATCGGACGTGGACTGTATGTGGAGAGGCTGACAGCTGGGTCCACGGCCGCAGCAAGGAAGTGCCTCCTTATTACGCGCAAAATAATTATTCCTCCACCTGACAGCGGGGACCCACCGGACGGGCCACCATATTTCACGAAAAAGTATTTCCCCCTAACTGCTGGGACCCACCAGCTACATCTTCGCATGCAAGGAAGTGTGTCCGGGCAAAAAAAATGATTCGCCCCCTGACTGCTGGGACCCACCAGCTACATCTTCGCACGCAAGGAAGTGCCTGACAGTCGGGACCCACCTGGTCGAAGCGTACGTAGCATAGTCATTCTGGTCGCGAACGTGTACGTACATACTGGTCGATGTAGAGGCGCGCACGTGTCGTAGTAGAGGCGCGCACGTAGCATGTACACGTACATACAACGGCCAGGGTGCAAGAAAGTAAATATGGCCACGTCCGTACATACGGGCGGGGTCTCGAACGCCTACTCGCGCGTACGTACGGCCAGGGCTCGTGTACATGGATAGGTCGAAACGGAGAAACAGTGTTGTCGTCGTGTTCATGGGGAGGCAACGGAATGCGTCATGTTCATCAGGAGGCAACGGAACACGTGGGAACCAACCAGCTTGGACGGAATAGCTGATGTAAATGAGGCCTCGCGTACCGCAGAACGGAGGAAACGGCCTTGTGTTCGACCGGCCACGTTCGAAACGGGATCCTGTTCATCGGGAGGGGTCTGGCGTACTGCAAAACGGAGGAAACGGACCTCCTATGGTCGAAACGGGGGTCCTGTTGATCGGGAGGGGTGTGGCATACCGCAAAACGGAGGAAACGGACTTGTGTTGGAGCGCTATGGTCGAAACGGGGGTCCTGTTCATCGGGAAGGGTGTGGCGTACCGCAAAACGGGACTCCACGGCATACTGTTCATCTCCACCGTCGACCCCCTCCAGCCTCCACAGGCTACTGTTCATCCACCGTCGACCTCCTCCAGCCTCCACCTGCAACTGTTCATCCACGGGCTCATGTTCATCCAGCCTCCACCGCGTGCTACTCCACCGGCTACTGTTCAACCAGGCCTCTCCACGGGCTCCTGTTCAACCACCCCTCCACGGGCTACTGTTCATCCAGCCCTCCACCGTCTACTGTTCATCCTGCCCTCCACGGGGTGGTCTTGTTCATCCTGCCCTCCACGGGGTCTTGTTCATCCAGCCCCAACCGGCTTGAACGATCGGGGTCCTGTTCATCTAGAGGCAACGCCACGGGGTCCTGTTCATCCACCCCCACCGGGAACTGTTCATCCAAACCCCCCAGCAACGCTCACTGTTCATCCAGAGGCAGCATCGATCGGCTTCAGTTAGTAGCAGTAGCGAAGGAATCGCTCGATCAGGTTCAGTTAACAACCATCGATCGATTGCTCGGGTTCAGTAACGCGTAGCCTGCAGTGCAATCGCTCGAGTTCAGTTAGAGCCCAATGCCTCACTCAGGTTCAGTTAGAGCCCAACGCCTCGCACCCACGCGCGTGCGTGTACGAGAGAAACGCGCATCGCTCGGCCCCGACCACCAACTATAACCGGGAACACCCCGATATTTTCCTCGCCCTTGCTTCTACCATGGTTTTTTCCGTCATGGACGACCCAAAGAATGTCATGCAGCTGCGTCTCTGGCCCGCCCAGGACGAAAAGCCCATTTTCTGTCATGATTTTTTGTCATGGAAGTAGGACCCCACCACATCTATGATGATACCGGGTTTTGTCACAATTATCGTCATAGAAGTGTCATAAGTATGACAGAAAAAAAAATTTGTTCGGCCCAAAATGTCACGGATGTGTCTTTTTTTTGTAGTGTAAGGAGATGTCACTCCGTGATTTTTGTCGGGTCTGCAAGATACCCTTTGTGGGCAGCATCGAGGAACCACGTCGAAGTGATGTGGAGGGATTTATTGATGAAATTGTTGGAGGGGACACGAGGAAAGTTTCCGATGCAAGAATTACTAGCATACATTTTCCTGTTCTACGTTACTTTGCAATATTTGCTAGTAGATGCTTAATTGGTCGCGGGAACAGTGGAAATCTTAGTGCTCCTGATATTGTTATTTTGCGCCATGCTATGTTTCGTGATACAACTTTCAGTTTAGGCGCTATTATTGCTAAACGATTAAGTCTGAACCATACAAAGGGCCCCATCTTCGGCTGCATCTTCGCTTCGCGCCTTGCTGCACACTTTGAGATACCTATTAGGCATCATGAGAAAGAAGAAAAGTTGTTGCCTCCTGTTTTCTAGATTATAAGAGTATGGTAGCACATGACTTTATTGTTAAAAATAAGAAGAAACTTCTTAAGTATAATTTGATTTTTGGCAAAACTCACTATGAGGTTATTACCTTGCCTGCGTCCTCTTTGTTTAACATATTTTCAGGCAGGTACCTCATCTTGCCGGAGGCCGTTTATGCATACTGGAGCCTGACACCAGTTCCAGAGCCTGAGCCGGAGCCACCCCTGGACCCTTATCGACAGTCTGTTTATCAGTGGGATCCGAATGAGATCGCCAACCAGTGGCACCCAGAGGACGCTCCTCCGTACACCGGAGAAGGAAGCTTTGAGCCGTGGCCCTAGACCAACTTAGGCCAAAAGCCTAAGCTTGGGGGAGTACGTATTTCTCACCGACATTACATTCATGTTCACACACTGATGCCAGTTGTCGGTGCTCATACTTTTTCAATGTACTATCCATGCTAGTTTATTTTCTGTTTTAAGCCTTCTTCTTGTGTGTTTGAAAAACCTTAAGAAAAAAACCAAAAATAAATAAATTAGTTGTAGCTTTTAGCTAGTTTACTTTCCATGCCTGTAGTAGTAATAATTAAAAGAAAACCCAAAAAGATTTCTCGTTCTTCCTTTGTTTGTTGGGAGCTTTCCCGTGTAAATAGTTTTATTTTATTTCTTTTCTTTGGGGGTCGAGAGGAGAAGACCATGATGAAAATGTTGAAGTGGCTCTTATATGCATTATTGTTGATTTAACAAAGAGCCCATGTTACCTTGTCTTCTCCCTTGTATTAAATGCATGCAGATTCCAGCTTAGTCCAATGCACGTGCACTACTATTATTATCCACACCGTTCGATCGTGCAAGTGAAAGGCAATAATGACGATATATGATGGACTGATTGAGATGAGAGAAGCTGGTATGAACTCGACCTATCTTGTTTTTGTAAATATGATTAGTTCATCGTTCCTGATTCAGCCTATTATGAATGAAACATGTTTGCAATGACAATTAGAGATTATAGTTGCCCATGCCATGCTTAATTTGCTAGGAGTTCATAATGGTTTACCTTGCATGCCAACATGCTATTAAAATGGTTGTGATGTGGTATGATAGGGTGGTATCCTCCTTTGAATGATTCAAGTGGCTTGACTTGGCACATGTTCACGCATGTAGTTGAAACAAAATCAACATAGCCTCCATGATATTTATGTTCATGGTGAATTATATCCTACTCATGCTTGCACTCAGTGTTGATTAATTTTAATGCATGTTCATGACTGTTGTCGCTCTCTAGTTGGTCGCTTCCCAGTCTCTTTCTAGCCTTCACTTGTACTAAGCGGGAACACTGCTTGTGCATCCACTTCCATAAACCCCAAGTTATTCCATATGAGTCCACCATACCTTCCTATATGCGGTATCTACCTACCGTTCCAAGTAAATTTGTATGTGCCAAACTCTAAACCTTCAAATGAAATTCTGTTTTGTATGCTCGAATAGCTCATGTATCAACTAGGGTTGTCTATATCTTCCATGCTAGGTGGGTTATTCTCACGAGGAGTGGACTCCGCTCCTCATTCACAAGAAAATGGCCGGTAACCGGGATGCCCAGTCCCATGCTCAAATCAAAATAATTGCAAACAAAACTCCCCCAGGACTGTTGTTAGTTGGAGGCACCCGTTGTTTCCGGCAAGCCATGGATTGATACTTGTTGGTGGTGGGGGAGTATAAACTTTACCATTCTGTTTGGGAACCGCCTATCATGTGTGTAGCATGGAAGATATCGAGATCTCTCGGTTGTTATGTTGGCAATGAAAGTATGCCACTCAAAATATTATTTATCTCTGTTTCAAAAATCGGGCTCTGGCACCTCTACAAATCCCTGCTTCCCTCTGTGAAGGGGCCTATCTATTTACTTGTATGTTGAGTCATCATCCTCTTATTAAAAAGCACCAGTTGGAGAGCACCGCTATCATTTGCATGCATTACTATTAATTTACATTGAGTATGACTATGACTGGATCTCTTTTACCATGAATTACAATGTCTAGTCAGTCCTTGATCTTCAGAGGTGCTCTGCATATATGTTTTGTGGTCTCAAAAAGGGCTAGCGAGATACCATCTTGTTATATCATATTATGATTGTTTTGAGGAAGTGTTGTCATCCGAGATTTATTATTATTGCTCGCTAGTTGATTATGCCATTGATATGAGTAAACATGAGACCTAAGTGTTATTGTGAATATGGTTAGTTCATAATCTTTGCTGAAAACTTGAATGCTGGCTTTACATATTTACAACAACAAGAGTAAACAGAGTTTGTAAAAGTTTTTCTTTATCACTTTCAGTTTGTCAACTAAATTGTTTGAGGACAAGCAAAGGTTTAAGCTTGGGGGAGTTGATACGTCTCCATCGTATCTACTTTTCCAAACACTTTTGCCCTTGTTTTGGACTCTAACTTGCATGATTTGAATGGAACTAACTTGGACTGACGCTGTTTTCAGCAGAATTGCCATGGTGTTATTTTTGTGCAGAAATAAAAGTTCTCGGAATGACCTGAAACTTCACGGAGAATATTTTTGGAATTAATAAAAAATACTAGCGAAAGAATCAACACCAGGGGGCCCACACCCTGTCCACGATGGTGGAGGGCGCGCCCCCCTGCCTCGTGAGCCCCCTGAGGCTCCACCGTCGTCAACTCCAACTCTATATATTCACGTTCGGGGAGAAAAAAAATCAGAGAGAAGGATTCATCGCGTTTTACGATACGGAGCCGCCGCCAAGCCCTAATCTCTCTCGGGAGGGCTGATCTGGAGTCCGTTCGGTGCTCCGGAGAGGGGAATCCGTCGTCGTCATCATCATCAACCATCCTCCATCATCAATTTCATGACGCTCACCGCCATGCGTGAGTAGTTCCATCGTAGGCTTGCTGGACGGTGATGGGTTGGATGAGATTTATCATGTAATCGAGTTAGTTTTGTTAGGGTTTGATCCCTATTATCCATTATGTTATGAGATTGATGTTGCTATGACTTTGCTATGCTTAATGCTTGTCACTAGGGCCCAAGTGCCATGATTTCAGATCTGAACCTATTACGTTTTCATGAATATATGTGAGTTCTTGATCCTATGTTGCAAGTCAATAGTCACCTACTATGTGTTATGATCCGGTAACCCCGAAGTGACAATAATTAGGACCACTCCCGATGATGACCATAGTTTGAGGAGTTCATGTATTCACTAAGTGTTAATGCTTTGGTCCGGTACTCTATTAAAAGGAGGCCTTAATATCCCTTAGTTTCCAATAGGACCCCGCTGCCACGGGAGGGTAGGACAAAAGATGTCATGCAAGTTCTTTTCCATAAGCACGTATGACTATATTCGGAATACATGCCTACATTACATTGATGAACTGGAGCTAGTTCTGTGTCACCCTATGTTATAACTGTTGCATGAGGAATCGCATCCGACATAATTATCCATCACTGATCCAATGCCTACGAGCTTTTCACATATTGATCTTTGCTTAGTTACTTTACCGTTGCTACTGTTACAATTAGCTCAAAACCGCTACTGTTATTGCCACCGTTACCGTTACTTCCATACTACTTTGCTACTAAATACTTTGCTGCAGATATTAAGTTTTCCAGGTGTGGTTGAATTGACAACTCAACTGCTAACTTGACAATATTCTTTGGCTCCCCTTGTGTCGAATCAATAAATTTGGGTTGAACACTCTACCCTCGAAAACTGTTGCGATCCCCTATACTTGTGGGTTATCAAGCATATGAGATGTTCCAGGAGTTGACGTTAATATTTCAAGCAAATGCCCGAGTTAAGGGATATGAAGTCTCCAACAAGTTCTATAGCTGCAAAATGGAGGAGAATAGTTCTATCAGTAAACACATACTCAGAATGTCTGGGTACCACAACCACTTGACTCAGTTGGGAGTTAATCTTCCTGATGATAGTGTCATTGACAGAGTTCTTCAATCACTACCACCAAGCTATAAAGGCTTCGTGATGAACTATAATATGCAAGGGATGGAGAAGACTATCCCCGAGCTCTTCGCAATACTAAAGGCCGCGGAGGTAGAAATCAAGAAGGAGCATCAAGTGTTGATGGTTAACAAGACCACTAGTTTCAAGAAAAAGGGCAAAGGGAAAAAGGGGCACTTCAAGAAGAACAGCAAGTCAGTTCCTGCTCAAAGGAAGAAGCCCAAGTCTAGACCTAAGCCTGAGACTGAGTGCTTCAACTGCAAAGGGACTAGCCACTGGAAGCAAAACTGCCCCAAGTATTTGGCGGATAAGAAGGATGGCAAAGTGAAAGGTATATTTGATATACATGTTATTGATGTGTACCTTACTAATGCTCGTAATAGCGCCTGGGTATTTGATACTGGTTCTGTTGCTCATATTTGCAACTCGAAACAGGGGCTACGGATTAAACAAAGATTGGCTAAGGACGAGGTGACGATGCGCATGGGAAATGGTTCCAAAGTCGATGTGATCACCATCGGCACTCTACCTCTACATCTACTGTCAGGATTAGTTTTAGACCTAAATAATTGTTATTTGGTGCCAGCGTTAAGCATGAACATTATATCTGGATCTTGTTTGATGCAAGACGATTATTCATTTAAATCATATAATAATGGGTATTCTATTTATATGAGTAATATCTTTATGGTCATGCACCCTTGATGAGTGATCTATTTTTGTTGAATCTCAATTGTAGTGATACTCATGTTCATAATATTGAAGCCAAAAGATGCAATGTTAATAATGATAGTGCAACTTATTTGTGGCACTGCCGTTTAGGTCATATAGGTGTAAAGCGCATGAAGAAACTCCATGCTGATGGGCTTTTGGAATCATTTGATTATGAATCCCTTGATACTTGCGAACCATGCCTCATGGGCAAGATGACTAAGACTCTGTTCTCCGGAACAACGGAGCGAGCAACTGACTTATTGGAAATAATACATACTGATGTATGCGGTGCAATGAGTGTTGAGGCTCACGGCGGGTATCGTTATTTTCTGACCTTCACAGATGATTTGAGAAGATATGGGTATATCTACTTGATGAAACATAAGTCTGAAACATTTGAAAAGTTCAAAGAATTTCAGAGTGAAGTGGAAAATCATCGTAACAAGAAAATAAAGTTTCTATGATCTGATCGTGGAGGTGAACATTTGAGTTATGAGTTTGGTCTTCATTTGAAACAATGTGGAATAGTTTCGCAACTCACGCCACCTGGAACACCACAGCGTAATGGTCTGTCCGAACGTCGTAACCGTACTTTATTAGATATGGTGTGATCTATGATGTCTCTTACTGATTTACCGCTATCGTTTCGGGATTATGCTTTAGAGACGGCTGCATTCACATTAAATAGGGCACCATCTAAATCCGTTGAGACGACACCATATGAGCTGTGGTTTGGCAAGAAACCTAAGTTGTCGTTTCTTAAAGTTTGGGGCTGTGATGCTTATGTGAAAAACCTTCAAGCTCGAAGCCAAATCGGAGAAATGTGTCTTCATAGGATACCCAAAGGAGACTGTTGGGTACACCTTCTATCACAGATCTGAAGGCAAGATATTCGTTGTTAAGAATGGATCCTTTCTAGAGAAGGAGTTTCTCTCGAAAGAAGTGAGTGGGAGGAAAGTAGAACTTGATGAGGTAATTGTACCTTCTCCCAAATTGGAAAGTAGTTCATCACAGAAATCAGTTCCACTGATTCCTACACCAATTAGTGAGGAAGCTAATGATGATGATCATGAAACTTCAGATCAAGTTACTACCGAACCTCGTAGGTCAACCAGAGTACGGTCTGCACCAGAGTGGTACGGTAATCCTGTTCTGGAGGTCATGTTACTTGACCATGACGAATCTACGAACTATGAGGAAGCGATGATGAGCCCAGATTCCGCAAAATGGCTTGAGGCCATGAAATCTGAGATGGGATCCATGTATGAGAAAAAAGTGTGTACTTTGGTTGACTTGCCCGATGATCGGCAAGCCATAGAGAATAATTGGATCTTTCAAGAAGAAGACTGACGTTGACGGTAATGTTACTGTCTACAAAGCTCGACTTGTTGCGAAAAGTTTTCGACAAGTTCAAGGAGTTGACTACGATGAGACCTTCTCACCCGTAGCGATGCTTAAGTCTGTCCGAATCATGTTACAATTGCTGCATTTTATGATTATGAAATTTGGCAAATGGATGTCAAAACTGCATTCCTTAATGGATATCTTAAAGAAGAGTTGTATATGATGCAACCAGAAGGTTTTGTTGATCCAAAAGGTGCTAAAAAAGTGTGTAAGCTCCAGCGATCCATTTATGGACTGGTGCAAGCCTCTCGGAGTTGGAATATACGTTTTGATAGCGTGATCAAAGCATATGGTTTTATACAGAATTTTGGAGAAGCCTGTATTTACAAGAAAGTGAGTGGGAGCTCTGTAGCATTTCTAATATTATATGTGGATGACATATTGTTGATAGGAAATAATACAGAATTTCTGGATAGCATAAAAGGATACTTGAATAAGAATTTTTCAACGAAAGACCTCGATGAAGCTACTTATATATTGGGCATCAAGATCTATAGAGATAGATCAAGACGCTTAATTGGACTTTCACAAAGCACATACCTTGATAAAGTTTTGAAGAAGTTCAAAATGGATCAGTCAAAGAAAGGGTTCTTGCCTGTTTTACAAGGTGTGAAGTTGAGTCAGACTCAATGCCCGACCACTGCAGTAGAGAGAAAATGAAAGTCATTCACTATGCTTCAGCCATAGGTTCTATCATGTATGCAATGCTGTGTACCAGACCTGATGTGTGCCTTGCTATAAGTTTAGCAGGGAGGTACCAAAGTAATCGAGGAGTGGATCACTGGACAGCGGTCAAGAACATCCTGAAATACTTGAAAAGGACTAAGGATATGTTTCTCGTTTATGGAGGTGACAAAGAGCTCGTCGTAAATGGTTACGTCGATGCAAGCTTTGACACTGATCCGGATGACTCTAAGTCGCAAACCGGGTACATATTTATATTGAATGGTGGAGCTGTAAGTTGGTGCAGTTCCAAGCAAAGCGTCGTGGCGGGATCTACGCGTGAAGCGGAGTACATAGCTGCTTCGGAAGCAGCAAATGAAGGAGTCTGGATGAAGGAGTTCATATCCGATCTAGGTGTAATACCTAGTGCATCGATTCCAATGAAAATCTTTTGTGACAATACTGGAGCAATAGCCTTGGCGAAGGAATCCAGATTTCACAAGAGAACCAAACACATCAAGAGACGCTTCAATTCCATCCGCGATCAAGTCAAGGAGGGAGACATAGAGATTTGCAAAATACATATGGATCTGAATGTTGCAGACCCGTTGACTAAGCCTCTCTCACGAGCAAAACATGATCAACACCAAGACTCCATGGGTGTTAGAATCATTACTATGTAATCTAGATTATTGACTCTAGTGCAAGTAGGAGACTGAAGGAAATATGCCCTAGAGGCAATAATAAAGTTGTTATTTATATTTCCTTATATCATGATAAATGTTTATTATTCATGCTAGAATTGTATTAACCGGAAACTTAGTACATGTGTGAATGCATAGACAAACAGAGTGTCCCTAGTATGCCTCTACTTGACTAGCTCGTTAATCAAAGATGGTTAAGTTTCCTAACCATAGACATGTGTTGTCATTTGATGAACGGGATCACATCACTAGAGAATGATGGATGGACAAGACCCATCCGTTAGCTTAGCATAATGATCGTTTAGTTTTATTGCTATTGCTTTCTTCATGACTTATACATATTCCTCTGACTATGAGATTATGCAACTCTCGAATACCGGAGGAACACTTTATGTGCTATCAAACATCACAACGTAACTGGATGATTATAAAGATGCTCTACAGGTGTTTCCGATGGTGTTTGTTGAGTTGGCATAGATCGAGATTAGGATTTGTCACTCCGAGTATCGGAGAGGTATCTCTGGGCCCTCTCGGTAATGCACATCACTATAAGCCTTGCAAGCAATGTGACTAATGAGTTAGTTGCGGGACGATGCATTATAGAACGAGTAAATAGACTTGCTAGTAACGATATTGAACTAGGTATGATGATACCGACGATCGAATCTCGGGCAAGTAATGTACCGATGACAAAGGGAATAACGTATGTTGTTATGCGGTTTGACCGATAAAGATCTTCGTAGAATATGTAGGAACCAATATGAGCATCCAGGTTTCGCTATTGGTTATTGACCGGAGATGTGTCTCGTTCATGTCTACATAGTTCTCGAACCCATAGGGTCCGCACGCTTAACGTCCATTGACAATTTGTATTAAGAGTTATGTGATTTGATGGACCGAAGTTTGTTCGGAGTCCCGGATGAGAACACGGACATGACGAGGAGTCTCAAAATGTTCGAGAGGAAAGATTCATATATTGGAAGGTTACATCCGGACACCGGAATGGTTCGGGAAGTTTCGGATGAGTTTTGGAGTACCGGGGGTTACCGGACCCCCCCCCCCCCCCGGGAAGTTAATGGGCCAACATGGGCCTTAGTGGAGAAGAGAGAGGGCCGGCCAGGAGGTGGCGCGCGCCCACCCTTGCCAATCCGAATTAGACAAAGGGTGGGGCAGCGCCCCCCTTTCCCTCTCCTACTCCTTCTCTCTTTCCCCCTTTGCTACTCTGGAAAAGGAAAAGGAGAGGGGAATCCTACTAGGACTAGGGAGTCCTAGTAGGACTCCCCACACTTGGCGCGTCCCTAGGGGGCCGGCCTCCTCCTCCTCCCCTTTATATACGGAGGCGGGGGCACCCCAAAGGCACAACAAGTCTTCTCTTAGCCGTGTGCGGTGCCCCCCTCCACAGTTACACACCTCGGTCATATCGTCGTAGTGCTTAGGCGAAGCCCTGCGACGGTAACATCATCATCACTGTCGCTACGCCGTTGTGCTGAGGGAACTCTCCCTCGTCCTCAACTGGATCAAGAGCTCGAGGGACGTCATCATGCTGAACGTGTGCTGAACACGGAGGTGCCGTACGTTCGGTACTTGGATTGGTTGGATCGTGAAGACGTTCGACTACATCAACCGCGTTACTAAACGTTTCCGCTTTTGGTCTACGAGGGTACGTGGACACACTCTCCCGTCTCGTTGCTATGCATCTCCTAGATAGATCTTGCGTGATCGTAGTTTTTTTTTGAAATACTGCGTTCCCCAACATAAATACCCCAATATTCCAGAAACCCTAGGGGAGTCGACGAAAACCAATTCCAACCGCCGCAAGTTCTACAACCACCAGATCCAATCTAGACACCATCACGGAGGGTTCATCATGTCCATTGGTGCTTCTCCGATGATGCGTGAGTAGTTCATTGTAGACCTACGGGTCCATAGTTAATAGCTAGATGGCTTCCTCTCTCTCTTTTGATTCTCAATACAATGGTCTCTTGGAGATCCATATGATGTAATTCTTTTGCAGTGTGTTTGTTGGGATCCGATGAACTTTGAGTTTATGATCAGATCTATCTTTTTATCCATGAAAGTTATTTGAGTCTTCTTTGATCTCTTATATGCATGATTGCTTATAGCCTCATATTTCTTCTCCGATATTTTGGTTTTGTTTGGCCAACTTGATCTATTTATCTTGCATTGGTAAGATGTGCTTTGCGATGGGTTCGATCTTACGGTGCTTGATCCCAGTGACAGAAGGGGAACCGACACGTATGTATCGTTGCTATTAAGGATAACAAGATGGGGTCTATTTCTACATAAATAGATATTGTCTACGTCATGTCATCGTTCTTATTGCATTACTCCATTTCTCCATGAACTTAATATGCTATATGCATGATGGATAGGGGTCGATGTGTGGAGTAATAGTAGTAGATGCAGGCAGGAGTCGGTCTACTAATCTTGGACGTGATGCCTATATAATGATCATTTCCTGGATATCGTCATGATTATTTGAAGTTTTATCAATTGCCCAACAGTGATTCGTTTACCCACCGTTTGCTATTTTTCTCGAGAGAAGCCACTAGTGAAATCTACAGCCCCCGGGTCTCTTCTTTATTATATTTGCCTTTGCGATCTATTTTTATTTGCTTTTATTTTCAGATCTATATTTCCAAAAACCCAAAAATACCTTGCTGCAATTTATTCTAATTTATTTTATCTCGCATTCCCGCGAGATCTATTTATCCAATCTATCATATTTTTATCCCGTCTACTTGCCAATTTCTAGCGCCGTTACCCGAAAGGGATTGACAACCCTTTAATACGTCGGGTTGCAAGTATTTGTTATTTGTGTGCAGGTGTCGTTCACGTAGTGTTGCGTGGTTCTCCTACTGGTTCGATAACCTTGGTCTCATCATTGAGGGAAATACCTACCGTCGTCGTGCTGCATCATCCATTCCTCTTTGAGGAAATACCGACGTAGTTCTAGCAGACATCACAGCCCCTGTTTCGAGTTACAAATATGAGCAACCGAACCAGTATAAAATACCCAGGCGCTACTGCGAGCATTAGTAAGGTACACATCAATAACATGTATATCACATATACCTTTGTTCACTTTGCCATCCTTCTTATCCACCAAATACTTGGGGCAGTTTCGCTTCCAGTGACCAGTCCTTTGCAGTAGAAGCACTCAGTTTCAGGTTTAGTTCCAGACTTGGGCTTCTTCCCGGGAGTGTAAACTTGCTTGCCATTCTTCTTGAAGTTCCCCTTCTTTCCCTTGCCCTTTTTCTTGAAACTAGTGGTCTTGTTAACCATCAACACTTGATGCTCCTTCTTGATTTCTACCTCCGCAGCTTTGAACATAGCGAAGAGCTCGGGAATTGTCTTATCCATCCCTTGCATATTATAGTTCATCACGAAGCCTTTGTAGCTTGGTGGCAGTGATTGAAGGACTCTGTCAATAACACTATCATCTGGAAGATTAAATCCTAGCTGAGTCAAGTGGTTATGATATCCAGACATTCTGAGTATGTGTTCACTGACAGAATTGTTCTCCTCCATCTTGTAGCTATAGAACTTGTTGGAGACTTCATATCTCTCAACTCGGGCATTTGCTTGAAATATTAACTTCAATTCCTGGAACATCTCAGATGGTCCATGACGTAAAACGTCTTTGAAGTCCTGATTCTAAGCCGTAAAGCACGGCACACTGAACTATCGAGTAGTCATCAACACGCGACTGCCAGGCGTTCACAACGCTGCAGTTGCTGGAGGGGGTGGCACACGTAGCGCTACATCAAGGACATAATTTTTCTGTGCAGCAATGAGGATAGTCCTCAAGTTACGGACCCAGTCCGTGTAGTTGCTACCATCATATTTCAACTTAGCTTTCTCTAGGAGCACATTAAAATTCAAGGGAACGGTAGCACGGGCCATTGATCTACAACGTAGATATGCAAAAACTATCAGGACTAAGTTCATGATAAATTAAGTTCAATTAATCATATTACTTAAGAACTCCCACTTAGATAGACATCCCTCAAGTCATCTAAATGATACGTGATCCAAATCAACTAAACCATGTCCGATCATCACGTGAGATGGAGTAGTCATCAATGGTGAACATCTCTATGTTGATCATATCTACTATATGATTCACATTCGACCTTTCGGTCTCCAGTGTTCCGAGGCCATGTCTGTACATGCTAGGCTCGTCAAGTTTAACCCGAGTATTCCGCATGTGCAAAACTGTCTTGCACCCGTTGTATGTGAACGTAGAGCCTATCACACCCGATCATCATGTGGTGTCTCAGCACGACGAACTGTCGCAACGGTGCATACTCACGGACAACACTTATACCTTGAAATTTTAGTAAGGGATCGTCTTATAATGCTACCGCCGTACTAAGCAAAATAAGATGCATAAAAGATAAACATCACATGCAATCAAAATATGTGACATGATATGGCCATCATCATCTTGTGCCTTTGATCTCCATCTCCAAAGCACCGTCATGATCTCCATTGTCATCGGCTTGACACCTTGATCTCCGTTGTAGCGTCGTGGTCGTCTCGCCAACTATTGCTTCTACAACCATCGCTAACGCATAGTGATAAAGTAAAGCAATTACATGGCGTTTGCATTTCATACAATAAAGAGACAACCATAAGGCTCCTGCCGGTTGCCAGTGACTTTTACAAAAACATGATCATCTCATACAATAACGTATATCACATCATGTCTTGACCATATCATATCACAAGATGCCCTGCAAAAACAAGTTAGACGTCCTCTACTTTGTTGTTGCAAGTTTTACGTGGCTGCTACGGGCTTCTAGCAGCAACCGTTCTTACCTACGCATCAAAACCACAACAGTGATTTATCAAGTTTGTTGTTTTAACCTTCAACAAGGACCGTCCGCAGTCAAATTCGATTCAACTAAAATTGGAGAAACAGACACCCGCCAGCCACCTTTATGCAAAACCAGTTGCATGTCTATCGGTGGAACCGGTCTCATGAACGTGGTCATGTAAGGTTGGTCCAGGCCGCTTCATCCAACAATATCGCCGAATCAAAATAAGACATTGGTGGTAAGCAGTATGACGATCACCGCCACAACTCTTTGTGTTCTACTCATGCATATCATCTACGCATAGACCAGGCTCGGATGCCACTGTTGGGAAACTTAGCATGCAATTTCAAAAAAATTCTTACGCTCACGCAAGATCTATCTAGGAGATGCATAGCAACGAGAGGGGGAAAGTGTGTCTATGTACCATCGTAGACTGAAAACGAAAGCGTTTGATAACACGGTTGATGTAGTCGAACTTCTTCTCGTTCCGACCGATCAAGCACCAAACATACGACACCTCCGAGTTCTGCACACGTTTAGCTCGATGACGTCCCTCGAACTCTTGATCCAGCAAAGTGTTGAGGGAGATGAGTTCCGTCAGCACGACGGCATCGTGACGGTGATGGTGAAGTGATCCACGCAGGGCTTCACCTAAGCACTACGGAGATATGACCGAGGGTGTAATCTGTGGAGGGAGGCGCCGCACACGACTAACAGATGTTGTTGTGTGTTCTAGGCGCCTCCCCCCTCATATATATATAGGTGGGAGGGAGAGGGAGCAGCCAAGGGGGGCGCCCCAAGTAGGCCGAATCCTACTTGGGGTTCCTTCCCAATTCACCCCCCCTTCCTTATTCATCGTAGGGGGAAGGAAAGAGAGGGGGGAGGGAAGGAAGGGGGAGGCCGAATCCTCCCCTTTCCTTCTCCCTTCTACCTTCCCCTCTTTCCTTCTCATCCTATTTCGGCCTATATGGGGGCGCACCAGCCTCTTAGGGGCTGGCCTGTCCCCCTCTTGGCCCATTAGGCCCATATAGTTGTCGGGGGGGTGCCCGGAACCCCTTCCGGTGACCCGATATGTACCCGGTACCCCCAGAACACTTCTGGTGTCTGAATATCATCATCCTATATATGAATCTTTACCTATCGACCATTTCGAGACTCCTCGTCATGTCTGTGATCTCATTCGGGACTCCGAACAACATTCGGTCACCAAATCACATAACTCATATAATAAAAAATCGTCATCGAACGTTAAGCGTGCGGACCCTACGGGTTCGAGAACTATGTAGACATAACCGAGACACCTCTCTGGTCAATAACCAACAGCGCAACCTGGATGCTCATATTGGTTCCTACATATTCTACGAAGATCTTTATCGGTCGTACCGTAATGACAACATACGTTATTCCCTTTGTCATCAGTATGTTACTTGCCCGAGATTCGATCGTCGGTATCTTCATACCTAGTTCAATCTCGTTACCGGCAAGTCTCTTTACTCGTTCCGTAATACATCATCCCGCAACTAACTGATTAGTCACATTGCTTGCAAGGCTTCTTATGATGTGTATTACCGAGAGGGCCCAGAGATACCTCTCTGATACTCAGAGTGACAAATCCTAATCTCGATCTATGCCAACCCAACAAACACCTTCGGAGATACCTGTAGAGCATCTTTATAATCACTTAGTTATGTTGTGACGTTTGATAGAACACAAGGCATTCCTCTGGTATCCGGGAGTTGCATAATCTCATAGTCAAAGGAATATGTATATGACATGAAGAAAGCAATACCAATAAAACTGAATGATCAATATGCTAAGCTAACGGATGGGTCTTGTCCATCACATCATTCTCCTAATGATGTGATCTCGTTCATCAAATGACAATACATGTCTATGGTTAGGAAACTTAACCATCTTTGATTAACGAGCTATTCTAGTAGAGGCTTACTAGGGACACGTGTTTTGTCTATGTATCCACACATGTATCAAGTTTTCGGTTAATACAATTCTAGCATGAATAATAAACATTTATCATGATATAAGGAAATATAAAATAACAACTTCATTATTGCCTCTAGGGCATATTTCCTTCAGATCCCCTATAATTGTGGGTCATTAAGACCCTTATTTGGTGTCGTTGTCGGGGAGTGAAGCGCCTTTGGTAAGTGGAATTTGGTATGGAAACATTTATATTATGTGTTCAAATTTTCCGTCACTTGTCACTATGGAAAATAATCCTTTGAGGGGTTTGTTCGGGGTATCTTCACCTCAACCAGAAGCATAAAGAGTTGCCCCTCCACCCACTGAACCTACTGAAAATATTTATTATGAGATTCCTTCGGGTATGTTAGAAAAACTGCTAGCTAATCCTTATGCAGGAAATGGACAATACATCATGATATGCACTTAATCTATTTGGAAGAAATTTGTGGATTGTTTAAGCTTGCAGGTTTATCCGAGGATGGGGTTAAGAAGAAGGTTTTCCCTTTGTCTTTGGAAGGAACGTGGTATAGGCTGTTGGATGATATTGGAACATGGGATTGGAACCGATTGAAATTGGAGTTTCACCAGAAGTTCTATCATATGCATTTGGTTCATTGTGATCAAATTAATATATATAATTTTTGGCCTCGTGAAGGAGAAAGTATCGCTCAAGCTTGGGGGAGGCTTAAGTCCATCATGCACACATGCCCCAATCATGAGCTCTTGAGAGAAATTATTATTCAAAACTTTTATACTCAGCTTTCTCATAATGATCGATCCATGCTCGATACTTCTTCTGTTGGCTCCTTTATGAAGAAAACTATTGAATTCAAATAGTGTCTTCTAGAAAGAATTAAAGCAAATCTGAAGATTGGGAATTTGACAAAGGTAATGAGTCAGGTATAAAACTTGAGTTTGACTGTGTTAAATCTTTTATGGAAACATATGCTTTTCATAAGTTTAGTACTAAATATGGAATTGACTCTGAGATAGTAGCTTCCTTTTGTGAATCATTTTCTCCGTCTAGACCCGGCAGGTTGTCGTTGATGATGGGCTCCGTCTAGACCCGTCAGGCCCTGCGCAGGGCACGCTCGCATCGTGCGTCAGCCATGTCAAGATCGAGGCTGAATGCATGAAACCAAGGCCCTACCTGGTGTGCCAAATTTTGGGGGATTGATTTGTGCTACGTGAAATCCTCCAAAATCCTTGTTGGAACTCTGGGGCCCTGGTTCACGACCTAGCACTAGAAAGTGAGCGAGGCACGGCGGAGGGACGCAAGACACAACAAGGACACAACGAGCTACCCAGGTTCGGGCCACCGTGCGATGTAAAATCCTACTCCTACTTGGTGGGATTGCTTGTGGAGACAGTGCTCTTGGAGTTACAAGGTGAGTCTCAGGGGTCAATTGCGCGATCCCCTTCTACAGTGGCAACACTGCCCCTTTTATAGTTGCCTTGGTCCTCTTCCCCCGAGAACATTGGCGGGAAGGGTTGCCACACAATGGCAATTCAAAGTGGGACAGATGCTCAGTCTTATCCTGACAAAAGTTTCTTTCGCCTGTTAAGACACTCTGATGCGCGGGTGGGCTCAGCGATGATGCCTGCCCTAGCGCACCGTGTCGTCCTGATCTTCTTGCACCGAAGTGGCAACCTTTTGAGCTTGCTTTGTGGGGAGGCATGCGCCACTGCTCCCTTATCACCAAAGAGGAAATCTACCCTCGTCGCGCCTGCTGGCACGGTCTTCGCCGACGTCATCTGGCGCGCGCGTCACCCATGTGCTGGGCACATGGCCACGCGATCGATGTCGCGCGGCCTCCCACGCTAAGGGCCTTGCTGGGGGTCACCTCGCGAGGGGAGCCTACCTCAGTAGAGTCTCGCCTCGTGGCGAGGGTCCTCGCGAGGTGGCTTGCTTCGCGGCGCCCACGGCTGGGCTGCCTCTTAAGGTATTCTTCAGGTGTCGCTTCCTAAGCCGTAGGCAGCGGGCCTGTGGTACCGTGGTTCCCATTGGGCCGAGAGAGATGCCCTTTTCCGCAGACTGGTCCTATTTCATGAATGTCAGCATACTCCCTCCGTCCGATGAAGAGTGTATATTTGCCTTTAAATTTTGTCCACAAAGAGTGTACTTCTATCTTACCAATGCACTTTAAAGTAGAAAAACATGTTTCTCTCTTGTCACATGGTAATCAAGATTGATAACATTCTACACATGTCTTCTTAACTTCTACATGCACTTATCTAATTGAGGGTTGGGTAATTAAAGAGAAGAGATGGCGGCTTGAACCTTTTCAATGCAAATTTTACTCCACTTTATCATATGTCCTAAAATTTTAGAGCAACTCCAACGTGCCGACCCAAATGGACGCGCGCTTTGTCCGCTTTTCGTCCACTTGGGTCGGCCAGACGGACGTGCGCGTCCGGTTTTTATTTGGGTCGGCAGGCGCGCCCAACGGGAGGCCGACCCATTTATGCTGACATGGCTGAAACTGATGAATTAAGCATAATTATACATAAATGGTCGGTCAAACGCCAGCCAAAGTCCATTTAAACATAACTATTTAAAAAAACTCTAATAAACGCCTGCATGCTGCCCTAGTAGACTGCCTTGCCCTTGCCCTTGCTGTCGTCGTCGTCGCCACCGGTGAGGTCAATGAAGACGGGGGGAGGCCCAACCCACCCGAACGCGGCTTGATAGGCCACCAGGGCAGCCTCCTCCGGCGTCTGCTGCTGCGACGGCATAGCGGCGAGGTGGGCGCGCTCCTCCTCCTCAAGCCGCAGAGCCTCCTCGTCGCGGCGCAACATCTGCTCATATCGCATCTGCCGCTCGCCGCCGGCCCTTCCTCGGCGAGCCAATGCGCATTTCAGTGCTCAAGGTGGGCCGCCTCTTCTTTCGGCGTGGAGGCAAAGTAGCAGGGAGGCGTGCTCACCCACTTGCGGAGCTGGCCGGTCCATGAATAGGACTCCTTCAGGGGGCGGCGGCGACCGCTTGCGCGTCGGAGTTGGCTCGCGCTCCGGCTCCGGCTCGGCCTTGGGCTCGACGAGGGCCGGCGCCGGCGGCGGTGGCGGCACGAATAGGGGCCCCTGGACGGGATCCCCCGCCGCGGAAAAAGCTAGGGCTTGCTCCAACCCATCCCAATGGGCGTCCTCCTTGAGCCGGCTCGCCTCCAGCGGGTGCTGCAGGGCCTCCTCGAGGGCGACTTGGTACTCCGCCTCCGGCTTTACCCGCAGGGGCGGGGGTGGAAGGTCGTGTTTGGTGTGGACGCCGAGGCGGCACTCCTCCTCGTGCTCTAGCGCAAACAAGCGCTCCCAGTTGGGGAAGTCTGGCACGTAGTCACGCATGGCGCGCCGCTTCGGCATGAGGAGGTTGCGCCACCGGTGAACCTCCTCAGCCTGCGCCCGCTCGGACTGCGGCGCCGCCGGGATGGGATGCGCTGCGGGTCCAATTGCCAGCCGTGCGGCAACTTCACATCTGGATAGGCACGGGCTGGCGGTACTGCCAGTGCTATTGTGCCTGGTGGACTGGGATGTACAGCCGCTCCCGCGGTGGCGTGCCGCGCCTAGCCAGCGGCGACGTGGCAGGGTCCTGTGGGAAGAGCTCGCTCCGGCGCTGAACCTCCCCTTCTTCCCTCCCTTCCTGTTGAAGAATCCCATGGCTGGCTGGATGCTTGCTGGCTAGCTAGGGTTTGCGGCTGGCTGGCTAGGGCTTCCTGGTCACCGGCGAGGGAGCAAAGGTGGCAAGATGTGAACGCGGGTTGTGGATGAGGCCGGCCCCGCCGCAAGCGTCCATTAAAAAGGACAGGCACGTGGCCCTTCTAAACACTGCCAGGCGGGCCCGGTGTCGGTGGTCGTCATAAATATGACCGCGGGCGGTAGTTTGTCGGCCGACATGCGAGGCCGCAGCGGACACTGAGGGTACGCGCGGCATGTCCGCTTCGCGTCCGCACCGACGCATTTTAGGCGCAATTTTGGGCCGGGAATAGATCCGCGCGAACGCGAAGCGGATTATTTTTGAGAATGGGTCGCGTTGAGCCAGCGTTTTTATCCGTGACGGCTCAAACAGACGTGAGCGAACGAAATAGGTCGTCTGGTTGAAGTTGCTCATAGATACACTTTTCATTGAACGGAAAGAGTACAGTAGTTTTTTTTCTTCTTTCAAATCTCTTTGGGAGCCTGAAAACAGTCCTTATCCGCACCCACGGACATGGCGTGGACGTGAGGGTGCCACTGCTGGATGGGGACAACAGACGGGTGGGCCCGCTGACGCGTCGGCAGGTAGGTACCGGATGCGGAGGCAGGGACAGCCAGCCAGGCAGGCAGGCGGAGCCGCAGATGGAGCCTTCCCAGGAAAGGGCCGGGCTGGGAGGGAGGCTATCAAGCAACCTTCCAAACGGAAAAGGAGGCGAGATGGGATCAGATCAGATCAGCTCGGCTCGGCTGTTCCCCATCCATCATCATATCTTATCGTTTCTTCTGGGAGAGTGCTTATCAGGGCGAGGTGTGTACTGAGGACGTAGGAGTAGTACAGAACGGAACGGGTCCTTTTTGGTACGGCGGTCGCCACACGCGCACTCCACCGTCATCACCCGCCGCCCGGGCATCAGCTGGTGGAGGGGCATCTTTCTTCTTTATTATGTACACTTGCTTTTCTATTTTCTACTCGTACGAAAGGAAATCTAGCCGCCCAGCCATGCATCATGCATGTGACCGCGACCACCCCAATAATTTCGAACAGGAACTACCGTGATTGCATTCAGTAGTTTCTCTCTCAAATTAGGTCTGCAAGAATTTTTTTGGGGTTATACTGCTAATTATTATTTTTAAATAAACAGTCTATCACTAATTTTTATCCAAGTAATAAGTGGCACATTATGTGGCACTTCCGTCTTGACGTTTTTCGATGGCGATTTCAGTCATGCAAGGATGACACATTTCAATTACACACGGTACGTTTCTGTCAAAAATAAGCTGAAGCATGAAAATTATGATGTTTTGCCAACTAAAGTTGCCCTCGCGTAATTAGACTTGCCATCGAAAATGTTTGGAGTTGCCAACTAAAGTTGCCACCCTCAGGGTCCAATTTTTATAGGGATAAGTGTATATGTGTACGTATGAGTATTTGTGTTTGTACTGTGTTAAAAAAATAAATTTTATTTTTAAACCCTAGTTTTTGCGAACCAAAAAATAAAAGAAATTCACTCTGAAATAGAAAAGGAAATCATTGATCACAGTATGAAGCCTTGATCTAAAGGACAAGCTAAAATAGACAGAACTTGGGTACGGGTACATTTTTCGAGTCGAATTTAGGTAGGAGCACATAGAAACACCACTTTTGTAGATGCTCGAGCTAGTGGGTGATCGATAGCTTATTGTTCCCGTTACGTGCTTTTCTGACTTTTGCGCGCACGGAAATGGGGCCATCAAGGCTGGTCTTGCTCTCGAATCGACACATACCTAACATGTAATTATTGGCCTGCTAGCCACGGAAATAAATAAGTGGAGATTTATGCCTGTAGTATTTTTCACTCTAAAAAATAAGTGGAGCCATCAAGGCTGGTCTTGGAAGGACGGCTGTGTTGTAAAAAAAATGTGCTCATCTCACACTTCCACGAGCTCGAATTTGGAATCAAAATTTCAAGCAGATGCACAATGGCCTCAAAATTGGAATTAGAAATACACAACTTCATGCCGTTTGGAGAATACATGTTTCTCATCTTTCAATCTTTTTGGGTGATAGTGCTATAACATAGCAGTAAACAATAACAATAGTTATAAGGGCATCTTCAACGGCGTGCTGCAATTCAAACACGTCCAACCATCTCTATTTACTCAAAAAATTATTCACGTATATTTATTAATGCGGCTTCTGCCAAATACACAGCTTGCTTCCGCTAAAACACACACACAATTACATGCTCCATGCGTCTTCCCCCAAAGCAGATAGCTACATAAAACGGTTTGCTTCCGCTAAGACACACATACACCTACATGATTCATGCGGCTTCTGCCAAAATACACAGCTTGCTTCCACTAAAACACACACACACCTACATGCTTCATGGGGCTTCCGCCAGAACAGATAGCAACATAAACTGCTTGCTTCGGCCAAAACACACAGCTTGCTTCCGACAAAACCCTCACCACCAAGACAAGTGCGATCAGCTTCCGCCAAAACACACACACACACATGCACACGTTTATGTCGAACTTTCCGCCAAACATCGACGACACCAGCTCCAAACTGAGGTCTAGCCAGTAGAGAGTAGGGAAGAGGGCTAAATCCAGGCTAATGTCGCGTCGCTCAATCCATCTAATTTTCTTTAGAAGCATGCACCGTGGGGGTATGTGGTGATTTTTTGGTTGGCTGGTGGACGTCCGGACTCCAGCAAACCTTTCCAGATTTACTTTCAGTTTTAAGCATTAATGCCGCACCATATTTGATGAAAAAAAAAGTGAGAACACCTTGGTTCAGACGTTGTGATTTGCTGGACGCAGTCGGAGATGCCCTAACACCTCACAAAAAAAGCTTATAAAAGAAATATTCTATGCAGTGATAACCGGAGTGCTCTCTCTGCCTTGGAAGCAACTCCACGCAGTTCCCCAGTGCGTGCCGTCCCCGGGTAGTACGGGGCCAGTCAAATGAAAAAAATCCGCCTCCCCCTTTCTCACCACCTTCCCTCCTCACCCTTCACCACCCCCTCCCGGACCCACACGTCACCATGAGGTTCGAAGACGCGGGTAAGGGCCGAGGCCGGTGCGCGTAGCGGCGGGGCATCGTACCCGTCCGGCTGTACGATCCGTTCCGTTCCGTCCCTCCCCCGCATCGTACCCTCCCCGCTCTCCCTCTCAGGCTCTCACCTCGCTTTCCCCGCCATCTTTTCGGTTATTCCACCCCTGCCCCCGCCTGTACCTCCTCCGTACAGTCCTTTCCCCGCCGCGCAATGACCATGCCACCCCCGGTCGTCGCGCGCGCCGTACTCCCCTCGCGCTCTAGCACGCGGGGGCAGATAGGGAAACGCAGGTGGGGCGTCTCGCGGGGGCCGTGATAAGGCGACGCAGGGGCAGTCTCGTCATTTTGCCCCTTCCTTGCTTTTTCCCTCTCCTCCTTCTTGATTGTTGCGTGTGAGTAGGCCGTGGCCAGCCATTGCTACTCCCTCCGTCCGTTCTTGGTGTCGCAGCGGACAACCAACTGCCAACCTGCCTTGCCCGTCATGGCCACGGCGATCCACGGCCACCTCCACAAGCGCCGACGCGTCTGCTCTGCCGCGGTTCCGGTTGCGGTCGCGCCGATCGACTCGCTGGCCGACGAGCTTCTTTTCTTGGTCCTGGACCGGGTGGCGGCCGCCGATCCGCGCGCGCTCAAGTCCTTCGCGCTCGCCTCCCGCGCCTGCCACGCCGCCGAGTCGCGCCACCGCCGCGTGCTCCGCCCGTACCGCGCCGACCTCCTCCGCGCCGCGCTCGCCCGCTACCCCACCGCCGTCCGCCTGGACCTCACCCTCTGCCCGCGCGTCCCCGGCGCGGCCCTCGCCGCTCTCTCCTCCGCGCCCATGCCTTCCCTCCGCGCCGTCGACCTCTCCCGCTCCCGCGGCTTCGGGGCGCCCGGCCTCGCCGCGCTCGTCGCCGCCTGCCCCGGCCTCGCTGACCTCGACCTCTCCAATGGGGTCGACCTCGGGGACGCGGCGGCCGCGGAGTTGGCCCGGGCGCGGGGCCTGCAGAGGCTCTGCCTTTCGCGCTGCAAGCCCATGACGGACATGGGGCTCGGCTGCATCGCCGTCGGGTGCCCGGACCTGCGGGAGCTCACGCTCAACTGGTGCCTCGGGATCACGGATTTGGGGGTCCAGCTCCTCGCCCTCAAGTGCAAGAAACTCAGGACCCTGAATCTTTCCTACACCATGGTGAGCCATGCTTCTTCTTGATCTCTATCCATCACGTCCTGTTCCATTTCTTGGATGAAGGGAGTTATGGCTTCGGGTTCCCCGTTCATGCGTTTCTTGATTCCAGAAACACTTTAATTAATGAAAAAAAGAGAGTTGATTTTGGTGCTTTCTTGGAAAGTTTAGATGTACATGTCTCTCACGTGAATTTCTCCATACGGCTTGACTGTTTTCCCTTTCGATCTTTGTAGGAGATACTAGCACAACGGTTTGATGTTTTTAGCAACTCTGTTTATATTTTCTTCTGCAAGAAATGCTCATGGAATTGGACTATCGCAGTGGAATTACTTTTCTTGTTTTTTTCTGTCAAAGAATTGGACTACTGCAGTAAAAAAATACCTTTTGAGGATGGGAATCAGTAATTGGCTACTTTCTGTTGAGGTGCCAAATAGACAAACGCATTGGACTAATAAATACTTATATTGCATTGCAGATCTCCAAAGACTGCCTTCCAGCCATCATGAAGCTACCCAATCTTGAGGTGTTAGCACTGGCGGGATGTGTTGGAATAGATGATGATGCCCTTGGTGGTCTTGAGAATGAATGCAGCAAATCACTACGGGTAATCATCAAACTAGACCATTTTGTTTCATGTGTTAGTGTTGTGTGTGTCATGTCACCTTCATTTGATCACTATTAGGCTCATCAACTCTTTGTGTAGGTTTATATGGTTAATGTCGCTATTTTAATATAGCATGTTTGGCACGTCCATACATGTCGATGTGAAACAAGTAGTTACATTAGAACATGTGTAGGCACTCAACAAAGTTTCCCAAGTATCGTGGCCAATAAACTTGAAAATAACACTTCTACTCTTGCAGGTGCTCGATTTGTCAACCTGTCGGAATGTCACTCATACGGGAGTTTCATCAGTTGTGAAGGCAGTGCCAAATCTCTTGGAATTGAATCTGTCGTACTGCTGTAATGTAAGTATCTAATTGTAGTACCATCATCTGGGCATAACTTGACCTTCTCTAGTTTGTCTTACATTCTTCTTTTTGGCAGGTTACTCCATCTTTGGGAAAATGCTTCCAAATGCTTCCTAGATTGCAGACCCTGAAATTGGAAGGCTGCAAGATCATGGCTGATGGACTAAAATACATTGGAATTTCTTGTGTTTCTTTAAGAGAGTTGAGCCTGAGCAAGTGCTCAGGAGTGACAGATACTGATCTGTCTTTCGTTGTGTCAAGACTAAAGAATTTGCTGAAGCTGGACATTACTTGCAATCGCAATATCACTGATGTTTCATTAGCTGCCATCACTAGCTCATGCCCATCCCTCATCTCTCTAAGAATGGAATCCTGTAGTCATTTTTCTAGTGAAGGGCTCCGACTGATTGGGAAGCGCTGTTGCCATTTGGAAGAGTTGGATATCACAGACAGTGATTTGGATGATGAAGGTTTGTACTGAAACTCAAATTTCTTACTATTATTTTTGGTAAATGGACGCGGAATTAACTGTTTCTCGCAACAGCGACTACAAAAAGTTAACAGTGATGAGATCTTTCCCGTGCAGGCTTGAAAGCTCTGTCTGGATGCAGCAAACTGTCAGTCTTAAAAATTGGAATATGCATGAGGATAAGTGATGAAGGCCTTATCCACATTGGGAAGTCTTGTCCAGAACTCCGAGATATTGATTTGTATAGGTCTGGGGGTATTAGTGATGAGGGGGTTACTCAAATTGCTCAAGGTTGTCCAATGCTAGAGTCTATCAACCTGTCCTACTGTACAGAAATAACAGATGTTTCGTTGGCGTCGCTCTCAAAATGTGCAAAGCTGAACACACTGGAGATCCGTGGTTGCCCCAGTGTTTCATCTGCTGGGCTCTCAGAAATAGCAATAGGATGCAGGCTACTTGCCGAGCTTGATGTCAAGAAATGCTTTGCGATCAATGATGTGGGGATGCTTTTTCTTTCCCAGTTCTCTCATAGCCTCCGTCAGGTATGACCTTTTCTGTTATTTTATTATTTTTGAGAGAAAAAAACTTGAGATACCTTGCACATAATTTAACATTGCTGCATCATACAGATAAACTTGTCATACTGTTCGGTCACCGACATTGGACTCCTGTCCCTCTCTAGCATATGTGGGCTTCAGAACATGACGATTGTACACTTGGCGGGTATTACACCTAATGGCTTGATGGCTGCTCTTATGGTCTCTGGTGGTTTGACAAGGGTGAAGCTTCACGCAGCGTTCAGATCTATGATGCCTCCGCATATGCTCAAAGTCGTCGAGGCTCGCGGCTGTGCTTTCCAGTGGATTGATAAACCATTCAAGGTATTCTACTTGCCCCCTTGCAAGCCTAGGTGTAGAAGATTTGAAGTTGAATTATTATTTGTATTAACACTTCTCATCTGTCTTTTATGATGTATTCTGTAGATATATCAACTGACAAGCGTGTGGTCTTTGCAGGTCGAGCAAGAACGATGCGACATATGGCAACAACAGTCTCGAGATGTGCTTGTACGATGAGATTATGAGAAATGCTTTGTTGTCGTCGTCTTGACTGTCAGGCTACATGAACATGATGGTGTAGAACGAGGCTTTGCACCAAGGTGGAGTGTACAGAACAGACGTTATCGGAACAATGTTGTATATGTATGCTTCGTTCAGTGGACTGGGAAGTTCTTTTGTTGTGCCGTATCCTGTATATAGAGAAGCAGGAGATAGATGAAACCATAGAGAAATTAGTCAAATTACTGGAGGTCGACCTGTACTTTACTGATCAATATGAGAGTTCGATTACCTGTCGGCCTGTCCAATGTGTTCTTATTTGGAATGAGGTGTTTGGCCTGTGTTTTTTCTGGTGTCCAATTCTCAAATCATGAATGGTTATGGTATACTGCATGATACAACTAGATGCAAAAGGAAGTTGCTTTTGCTACCTCAGGTTAATTATTCTTTCTATCTTCTTTTCCAGATAGATAGTGTTAATGTGTATTGTACCTGTGTATGTATGTGTACTTGTACTCCTAGTTTATAGGATCATGGAGCATGCCCAGGCCTGCGTGCCACTTCCATCGGGCTCCTTGTAAGCGCTTCAGTGTGTGTATATCTTGTACTCGGTGTGGGTGAATGAATGCACAGAGACAATTAATCATTCTACTTGGTATCAGACTCCAGGCGACCCCCCATGGCCGAGCACTCGACCGCCTCCGCCATTTCTCCGGCCACCAGCTCGGCCACCTCGCCGGGGACTCTCTCCAGCTCATCCACTGGCGCCGGCACCACCGCCGGCACTTCCTCTCCCTTCATCTTCGGCACCACTCCCTCTTCCCACAGTGGCTCATCCCCATCGCTTGGCTCTCAGTTCACCCCCCTCTTCCCCCCCTCCACGGCGCCGCCGCTCTCCTTCGCCGCCGCTCCTTCCCCCCACCCCATTTTTCGCAACAGCATCCAGAACCACATCAAATTTCTTCTCAACCCCAACGATCACAACTACCACAAGTGGAAGTCCTTCCTCCTTGTTCTGATCCGCTACGGCGTCACTCAGTTCATCGAACAACCCCTTCCCCCCAACGCCACCGCCTTCCAGCGCGAGCTCGACGCCCACCTTGTGCTTTGGATCTAGTCCACCCTCGCCGACAACCTCGTCAATCACGTCGTCGGGGCCACCACCACCTACGATCTCTGGCATCGCATTCGCGACTACTTCCGGGCGAACCGCGCGGCGCGGTACATGATGTTGAACCGGCAATACCGCAACCTCAAGCAGGGGGATCTCTCCGTCGCCGAGTATGCCCGCCGCATGAAGCTTCTCACCGCCGGCCTGGCCGACATCGAGCACGCCGTCACTGAGGTGGATCTCACCACTCAGTTCCTTCACGACATCGACAAACGCCTCAACACCATCCGCGTCGTGCTCGGGGACACGGTCCCTCTGTCGCCGTTCGAGACGGTGTTCTCGCGCCTGAAGCTCGCAAAGGAGAATCTCGCCCAGCGCATGGCTGATGAGCCGGCCACGATCCTCGTTGTCACCGGGGGCGGCGGCCCCTCCAGCAGCTCTTCTAGATCCGGCGGCTCTGGTCCTCGCCCGTCGACCGCGCTGATCGGGGCCCCGCCTCTCCGGCCGGTCGCGGCTCTGGCAACCGCACTGATGGTGGCGACCGCGGTGGAGGCGGCCGCGGGCGCGGCCGTGGGCGCGGTGATCACGGCGGTCGTGGCAACTCCCCGCCCATGTCCTACAATCCCTACATGGGGTTCTTCGCGCTCTACGGGATGGCCCTCCCGAACCCGCGTCCTGGCTGGGTCCCTCCCAATGCCGCCGGCGTGCTCGGCCCGCGGCCAGGGTCCCATGCACAGGCGTATCCGATGCAGTTCTTCGGCTACCACGCGCTGACGCCGCCTGCGCCACCCTCCTGGGAGCACCTCGCCATGCTCCAGGCCGCCTACAGCGCCAACGGCTTCTCCAACAATGGCTCCGCTCCGCACGAGTGGTACCTCGACAGCGGCGCCTCCTCCCACGTCATCGGCAACCCTGGTAACCTCGACCTTTTGAATCCTTCTTTAAAGCCTCGTTTCACTTGTATTGTTGTTGGCAATGGCACACATCTTCCCATTCAAGCCACTGGCTCAGCCACCTTACCCCCTCACAACTTCCATCTACGCGACGTTCTCTTTTCTCCCCATGTCGCCACTAGTCTCATTTCCGTTCGCCAGTTTACCAAAGATAACTTATGCTCTATTGAATTTTCCCTCTTGGCTTTGTTGTGAAGGACCTTCGAACCAGGAGGGTAATCATGATCTCCGCTAGCTCCGGCGACCTATATCCCTTCTTCGGCAATAACAAGCCTTGGAGCACCGCCCTCTCCGCCACCACCTCCACCGCCAACGTATGGCATCGTCGGCTTGGCCACCCCAGCCCTCAAGTTACTTCTTCCTTAGCAGCCCATGATTTTCTTCCCTCTTGTAATAAGATTGCGCATACACCATGTAATGCTTGCCAACTTGGACGACAGCCGCGCCTACCCTTTCCTACTTCACATAGTCGCACTTTTGCACCATTTGAGTTAATCCATTGTGATTTATGGACCAGCCCCGTTGTAAGCTTTTCTGGTTATCAATATTACTTGATTGTGCTTGATGATTACACTCACTTCTCATGGTCATTTGCTCTTCGCAACAAGTCGGACACATCCCTTACTCTCCAACGCTTTTTCTCTTACGTTCGTACTCAATACAATGTGATCATCAAAGCATTACAATGGGACAATGGTGGTGAGTTTATCAACTCCACACTCCGTGCGTTCTTCTCCGCTAATGGCATTGCCTACCGCTTCTCTTGCCCTCACACCTCCCCTCAGAATGGCAAGGCCGAACGTCTTCTTCGCACCACAAATGACATCATTCGCACTCTCCTCGTCGAAGCCAACCTCACACCTCCCTTTTGGGCTGAAGCCTTGCACACGACCACATATCTACTCAACCGTCGCCCTTCACGTGTCATTCACGATCACACACCTTACTATATGCTTCATGGCATTCACCCCACGTACGATCATTTACGAGTGTTTGGGTGTCTTTGTTACCCCAACCTCTATGCCACATCTCCCCATAAGCTAGCCCCGCGCTCCACTCGCTGCATTTTCCTCGGTTATCCCCTTGAACACAAGGGATATCGCTGCTACGATCTCGCACAACGACGCGTGATCATCTCCCGACACGTCACCTTTGACGGGACCATTTTCCCATATGCACCACCCACACCACCACCCCAACCCGCTCGCTCCGCAGAAAATCCCACCTCGCCTGCCCTCCAATCGCTGCCAGATTCGCTCCCCACCTCACCTACCTTGTACCGGGTCCCACGCGATCCCCCGGACGGGACACCCCCATGCAGGCCACTCCCGACTCGCCAGCTCCTCCCCAGCCCACCAACCACCTCCACGTGCAGCTCTCCCTCTAGATCGCACCGGTCCCCCGCGCCTGCCTCCCCACCTCCGCGCCCACGCGCTTCCTCGGGCCTCACGCCCGCCTCGCCTGCCGCGACCGCTTCCTTGGATCGCCCGCCCGATTCCCCTGCCCGCAGATCCTCCTTGGATCATGCGCCTGCCAGTCCTACCACTGACCCCACGCCATCCACCTCTGATTCCACGCCATCCACTCCCGTGCAGTCACGTCTACCACCTCGCGCCCAGCCCATTAAACCTCCCCATAACTCGCATAAAATGCAAACTCGCTCCAAATCCGGTTTTTGCCAACCCAAGCGCCTTTTCCTCGCCAACACCGACCCCTCCACCATCTCACCCATCCCTCCCACGTACCGTTCTGCTCTCAAAGACCCCCATTGGCAACGTGCAATGCTAGATGAATATGATGCTTTAATCAAGAATTCTACTTGGTCTTTGGTTCCCAGACCTGCAGGTGTCAATGTGGTGACCGGCAAGTGGATATATCGCCACAAGTTCCACCCTGATGGCACCTTGGCTCGGTACAAGGCCCATTGGGTTGTGCAAGGTTTCACTCAGCGGGAGGGCGTCAACTACGATGAGACATTCAACCCAGTTGTCAAACCGGCCACCATTCGCGTCGTGCTCAGCATTGCCACGTCCAGCTCATGGCCCATTCACCAACTTGACGTGAAGAATGCGTTCCTCCATGGCGATTCTCAAGGAGACGGTGTATTGCGCTCAACCGTTCGGCTTCGTGGATCCCTCCCGGCTGGACCATGTGTGCCTTCTTCGCAAATCACTCTATGGCTTGAAGCAAGCCCCACGCACATGGTTTCACCGTTTCCGTTCCTTCCTCTTGTCACTCGGTTTCACCGCATCCAAAAGCGACTCTTCGCTATTCATCTTGCACCGTGGAGCCTCTCTTGCCTACCTCCTCGTGTATGTGGATGATATCATCCTCACCGCTAGCACATCGCAAACTCTCCACCACATCATCTCCTCTCTCAAACACGAGTTTTCTATGTCTGATCTCGGTGAGCTACATCACTTTCTCGGCATCAACGTCACACCCAACACCCACGACCTATTCTTGTGCCAGCAACAATATGCCCTTGAGGTTCTTGAGCGCGCCAAGATGCTCAACTGCAAGCCTGTCTCCACTCCCATTGACACACAATCCAAACTCTCTGCCCACGATGGTCGTCTCCTTGACAATCCCACTCTATACCGCAGCCTAGCCGGTGCACTTCAATACCTCACACTCACTCGGCCCGACCTATCCTACGCGGTTCAACAAGTGTGTCTCTTCATGCATGCGCCTCGAGATTCTCACATGCAACTCATCAAACGCATCCTTAGATATCTCCGTGGCACTACCCATTATGGCTTGCAACTATACAAGTCATCCTCCCACGACCTTGTGGCTTATACCGACGCCGATTGGGCCGGCTGTCCGGACACGCGCAAGTCCACCTCCGGGTTTTGTGTGTTTCTAGGCCACAACCTGCTTTCCTGGTCCTCTAAGAGGCAAGCCACTATCTCCTGGTCTAGTGCCGAGGCCGAATACCGTGGTGTCGCAAACTGTGTTGCCGAGTCGTGCTGGTTGCATCAGCTCTTGCATGAGTGATAACCCACAAGTATAGGGGATTGCAACAGTTTTCGAGGGTAGAGTATTCAACCCAAATTTATTGATTCGACACAAGGGGAGCCAAAGAATATTCTCAAGTATTAGCAACTGAGTTGTCAATTCAGCCACACCTGGATAACTTAATATCTGCAGCAAAGTATTTAGTAGCAAAGTAGTATGATAGTAGTGGTAACGGTAACAAGGGTAACAGTAGCATAAGTAATATTTTTGGTGTTTTGTAGTGATTGTAACAGTAGCAACGGAAAAGTAAATAAGCGAAGAATAATATATGAAAAGCTCATAGGCATTGGATCGGTGATGGAGAATTATGCCGGATGCGGTTCATCATGTAACAGACATAACATAGGGTGACACCGAACTAGCTCCAATTCATCAATGTAATGTAGGCATGTATTCCGAATATAGTCATACGTGCTTATGGAAAAGAACTTGCATGCCATCTTTTGTCCTACCCTCCCGTGGCAGCGGGGTCCTAACGGAAACTAAGGGATATTAAGGCCTCCTTTTAATAGAGTACCGGAACAAAGCATTAGCACATAATGAATACATGAACTCCTCAAACTATGGTCATCACCGGGAGTGGTCCCGATTATTGTCACTTCGGGGTTGCCGGATCATAACACATAGTAGGTGACTATAGACTTGCAAGATAGGATCAAGAACTCACATATATTCATGAAAACATAATAGGTTTAGATCTGAAATCATGGCACTCGGGCCCTAGTGACAAGCATTAAGCATAGCAAAGTCATAGCAACATCAATCTCATAACATAGTGGATACTAGGGATCAAACCCTAACAAAACTAACTCGATTACATGATAGATCTCATCCAACCCATCACCGTCCAACAAGCCTACGATGGAATTACTCACGCACGGCGGTGAGCATCATGAAATTGATGATGGAGGATGGTTGATGATGACGACGGCGACGGATTCCACTCTCCGGAGCCCCGAACGGACTCCAGAACAGCCCTCCCGAGAGGTTTTAGGGCTTGGCGGCGGCTCCATATCGTAAAACGCAATGAATCCTTCTCTCTGATTTTTTTTCCTCGAAAGTGAATATATGGAGTTGGAGTTGAGGTCGGTGGAGCGTTAGGGGGCCCATGAGGTAGGAGGGCGTGCACAGGGGGGCAGGCGCGCCCCCACCCTCGTGGACAAGGTGTGGTCCCCCTGACGTGGATTTTTCTTCCAATATTTTTAATATTTTCCAAATAGATGTTCAGTGGAGTTTCAGGTCATTCCGAGAACTTTTGTTTCTGCACATAAATAACACCATGGAAAGTCTGCTGAAAACAGCGTCAGTCCGGGTTAGTTCCATTCAAATCATGCAAGTTAGAGTCCAAAACAAGGGCAAAAGTGTTTGGAAAAGTAGATACGACGGAGACGTATCAACTCCCCCAAGCTTAAACCTTTGCTTGTCCTCAAGCAATTCAGTTGATAAACTGAAAGTGATAAAGAAAAACTTTTACAAACTCTGTTTGCTCTTGTTGTTGTAAATATGTAAAGCCAGCATTCAAGTTTTCAGCAAAGATTATGACTAACCACATTCATAATAACACTTAGGTATCATGTTTACTCATATCAATGGCATAATCAACTAGCGAGCCATAATAATAAATCTCGGATGACAACACTTTCTCAAAACAATCATGATATGATATAATATGGTATCTCGCTAGCCCTTTCTGAGACCGCAAAACATAAATGCAGAGCACGTTTAAAGATCAAGGACTGACTAGACATTGTAATTCATGGTAAAAGAGATCCAGTCATAGTCATACCCAATGTAAATTAATAGTAATGGATGCAAATGACAGCAGCGCTCTCCAGCTAGCGCTTTTTAGTAAGAGGGTGATGACTCAACATAAAAGTAGATAGATAGGCCCTTCGCAGAGGGAAGCAGGGATTTGTAGAGGTGCCAGAGCTCGATTTTGAAATAGAGATAAATAATATTTTGAGCGGCATACTTTCATTGTCAACATAACAACCAAGAGATGGCGATATCTTCCATGCTACACACATTATAGGCGATTCCCAAACAGAATGGTAAAGTTTATACTCCCCCTCCACCAACAAGCATCAATCCATGGCTTGCTCGAAACAACGAGTGCCACCAACTAGCAACAGTCCCAGGGGGAGTTTTGTTTGCAATTATTTTGGTTTAGTTTGCATAAAGCATGGGACTGGGCATCCCGGTGACCAGCCATTTTCTCGTGAGTGAGGAGCGGAGTCCACTGCTCTTGAGAATAACCCGCCTAGCATGGAAGATACGGACAACCCTAGTTGATACATGAGCTATTCGAGCATACAAAACAGAATTTCATTTGAAGGTTTAGAGTTTGGCACATACAAATTTACTTGGAACGGCAGGTAGATACCACATATAGGAAGGTATAGTGGACTCATATGGCATAACTTTGGGGTTTAAGGGATTGGATGCACAAGCAGTATTCCCGCTTAGTACAAGTAAAGGCTAGCAAAAGACTAGGAAGCGACCAACTAGAGAGCGACAACAGTCATGAACATGCATTAAAATTAATAAACATTGAGTACAAGCATGAGTAGGATATAATCCACCATGAACATAAATATCGTGAAGGCTATGTTGATTTGTTTCAACTACATGTGTGAACATGTGCCAAGTCGAGTCACTTAAATCATTCAGAGGAGGATACCACCCCACTATACCACATCACAACCATTTTAATAGCATGTTGGCACGCAAGGTAAACCATTATAACTCATAGCTAATCAAGCATTGCACGAGCAACTATGATCTCTAATTGCCATTGCAAACATGTTTATTCATAATAGGCTGAATCGGGAACGATGAACTAATCATATTTACAAAAACAAGAGAGGTCGAGTTCATACCAGCTTCTCTCATCTCAGTCAGTCCATCATATATCGTCATAATTGCCTTTCACTTGCACGACCGAACGATGTGAAAATAATAAGAGTGCACGTGCATTGGACTAAGCTGGAATCTGCGAGCATTCAATAAACAGGAGAAGACAAGGCAATATGGGCTCTTGGTTAAATCAACAATAATGCATATAAGAGCCACTTCAACAATTTAATTATGGTCTTCTCCTATCGACCCCCAAAGAAAAGAAAAGAAATAAAACTATTTACATGGGAAAACTCCCAACAAGCAAAAGAAGAACAGGAAATATTTTTGGTTTTCTTTTTTTTTAATTATTACTACTACAACAAGAAAAGTAAACTAGCTAAAAAGCTACACTATTTTTTTTGGTTTTTCTTAATATTTTTTAAACACACAAGAAGAAAGCAAGAAAAAGAAAATAACTAGCATGGATATTACAGTGAAAGAGTATGAACACCGACAACTAGCAATGAGTGTGTGAACATGAATGTAATGTCGTGAGAAATACGTACTCCCCCAAGCTTAGGCTTTTGGCCTAAGTTGGTTTATTGCCACGGATGGCCTGGCGGATATCCATAGTTGTAGCCGGGGTCGTACTGCGCTGCGGCAGTTATTGCCTCCTGAGCTGCAGCGTGGCGGCGAGCTGCCTCCGCCCTCCTCTCGTACTCATCTGCCTCCTCTCTGGTAATAACATGTCTTCCTTTTGCCTGATAATGAAGGAAGGCAGGAGCAGGGAGAGTAATACGGACAGCACGACGTCTGTCAAAGATTAAGCGATACCGGAGAGGTGATTCATTCCTCTCGACAAACTGGTGGTGAACCATAGCATTAAAGTCTAAATAAGTAGGAGGCAACTCAATATCATCCTCACGTATGTCCACACCAAGAAAATTAGCTAAGCGGGTTGCATAAATTCCTCCAAAGAAATCTCCATTAAATCTATTATGATGCAACCTACGTGCAACAATGGCTCCCAAATTATAAGATTAGTCTCCTAACACAGCACTCCTAAGAATACTGAGGTCAGGGACACACATGTGACATGATTCATCCTTACCATTTATGCACCTACCTATGAAGAGAGCAAAATAATGTATAGCAGGAAAGTGAATGCTCCCTATGGTAACTTGTGCTATATCTCTAGATTCCCCCACAGTTATACTAGCAAGAAATTCTCTAAATTCAGATTTGCGGGGTTCACTAGCACTACCCCATTGCGGAAGTTTGCAAGCAGTGGTAAAATCCTCTAAGTCCATAGTATAAGATTTTTCATAAAGATCAAACAGGACAGTTGGAGAATTACGTGAACATGAAAATTCAAACCTCCTCACAAAGGAACTAGTGAGATAGTGGTACTGGCGGCACTTTTCTTCCTCGAAGCTCACAAGATCAGCGTTACGCAAATATGCGTTAAATTCTTCCTTGATTCCCGCTCGATCCATAAAGTTTTCTGAAGGCCATTCACAAGGCCGCACTGGAGCCTCCCTTGGTGGCTCATCGTCAGCATCACGCATTGCAAGCCTGGGTCCTTACTTCCTTGAAGAACCACCTTGGAACATTTTCCTAAGCATATTTCTTCCTCTGAAATTTTTTGGAATTTTTTAGTAACTTCAAAATAAAAGTGAACCAAGCTCAACAAGATTGATAGCAACTACTCCTACAAGTGCCTAGAGCCTAAATCAAGCATTAGAACTACTTGGAACCATATAAATTTGACATGCAAGCTCAAGAACAAGGTCATCTAGGCAGCACAAATTTGCAATGAATAAAGCACTAGAACAAAAACTAATTGGACCAATGGAGGAGTCACATACCAAGGAACAATCTCCCCAAGCAGTTTTGTGAGAGGTGCTTTGAGCAAGGAGATCGAAAATCACAGCAAAATGAGCTAGAACTCGTGCTTGAGCTGGATGGTGATTTTTTTGGGAGGAGGAAGGAGTGTGTGGGTGCACGAATAAGTGGAGGGGAGCCACTATGGGCCCACGAGGCAGGGGGCGCGCCCTGGACCCTCGTGGCCAGGCGCTTGCTCCCCCTGCTGTGTTCTCAGTGCCAGATATTCTCAAATATTCCAGAAAAAATCATATTCCATTTTCAGGGCATTTGGAGAACTTTTATTTTCGGGGTATTTTTATATTGCACGGATAAATCAGAAAACAGATAGAAAAATACTATTTTTACTTTATTTCAACTAAATAACAGAAAGTAGAGAGAGGGTACAGAAGGTTGTGCTTCTAGTTTCATCCATCTCATGCTCATCAAAAGGAATCCACTAACAAGGTTGATCAAGTCTTGTTAACAAACTCATTCCGAATAACATGGAACCGGAGAAATTTCGAATAACACTATGTTACCTCAACGGGGATATGCACATCCCCAATAATAAGAATATCATAATTCTTTTTGACAGTAGGAAGAGGAAATTCAAAACCTCCAAAAATAATCGATGGAATTTTTCCAATAGAATTGATACTGTGGACTTGAGGTTGTTTCCTCGGAAAGTGTACCGTATGCTCATTACCATTAACATGAAAAGTGACATTGCCTTTGTCGTGGAATTGTCACGGCAGATGTCCTTGGGCTAGGACTTAGTCGTGGAGCCATCGCAACTAGGAAGCTTGAAGGGGTTATTCGGGACAAGGAACACGAGGGTTTATACTGGTTCGGCCCCTTACGGTGAAGGTAAAAGCCTACGTCCAGTTCGAGGTGTTATTGATTAGGGTTACGATCGCCAGGGAACTAAACACTTATCCCGGCTCTCGGAGAGATTGTTGTCGTCCCCAAACCGCTGCCGGGTCGTCCCTTTATATAGGGAGGCTGACGCCCAGCAGCCCTTAGAGTCCCGAGCCGGCTCATAAGAGTGTCCGGCTCGGGCTCTAAAACAATACTTGCCTTACACTACAAGTCTACTATAACAATGATTGTAACTACGGGCTTTAAGCCATATCCGGGTCTCAGCCCATCTCTGGCCCATTATCCTGAAACTTAGCTCCGGGCTTCTGGTAATGATCCTTGGAGTAACCCGGCCCTCCTGGCGGGTGACCCCCAGGTCCATATCCTCAACATTAGGCCCCAGATTGACTTGAGCCGGCTCGTGTCAATCTTCAGCTCCGCAGTCAGAAAAAATCTCCGGCTTATCATTCATGTGAAGGTCATAACCCGGAGTGACGTCATCCTCTGGACTCCGGGTAATCCGCCGTGACGTCATCCTCCACTAAATCCGTTTTTTACTCCGCCATATCCGCAACGGATCTTTGCTTTTACTGACCTTCCGAGAATCGAGGCGCCGTGAGGAGATAACCACGCCGTGACCTCGTCAAATCCCGCGCCCGCTTATGACTCGGCCTTATAAATAGGCCGGCCCGGCACTCTCTTCTTCACATTCTCCTTCTTCTTCCTTGCACTGCCGTTCCTCTGCCCGAGCTTCTGCCGCCGCCGCCGTCGCACCCCTGGTCTTCCTCAACCCGGCCGCTGCATCAACCTGACTCGGACCAGATAACGTTGGCGACCTCCGCTCTTCTCCAGCTCCGGTGAGTCCCCTCTGCCTTACTAGCATAGATCTAGGACAGAGTTCATCTGTGTTCTTCATGTTCATCACTGTTACCGCAAGTTTTCGGTAACCCCTGTAGCCACTGCCCCCGTTGATTCTTAGGCTTGTGTAGAACCACCGCGGTAGATATCTGAGGTTCATTTCTTCTGCAAGAACACCTCTTTTTACTGCATAAGGACTGGGTTCCATCTCAAGAACCTCCCCTTGCTTCTGTTTTTTAGGTCTAGAAAACTTTCTCTGCTCCGACTACTTTGATCCAAAAAAGTTACTGTAATATGTGAAATCTGTTTACCACACTTAGTAAAAACTGCAGTCCTTGAATCTTGGCGGCTTATATTTCCGACTTAGAGAAAACACGCGCCGTAGAACTTTCCGGTTTAAAGAGGATCATGCTCTGTAGTATCTTCCGACTTAACCGCAGTAAGCCGTAGACGACCAACTTATCCTGAAAACCCCGACGGCTTAGATAACCCACCGTATCAAGACATACCATTAGTCCCCTTCATAAGCCATCATTGTAACTTGAATGATATACTCCGGCTTATAATTAACCCGGACACTTTTCTCTTCCTCGTAGACCACCAACCGTCACCATGCCTCCCAAGGCTCCCATCACTTGCAACTGGATGAAATCCAGCGTCACCGAAGAGACCCTGGCCAACTTCGTTAAATCCGGATATCTGCCTAAGAAGGAAGTGATGTCCTACCGTGCCCCTGACTCGTCCGAAGAAAGGCCACAGCCGAGAGACGGGGAGGTAGTGATCTTTGCCGACCATATGAGCCGGGGCTTCGCACCGCCCGGCTCAAAATTCTTCCGGGACGTGCTCAACTTCTTTGATCTTCGGCCTCAGGATATAGGACCCAATTCCATATCCAACATCTGCAACTTCCAAGTTTTTTGTGAAGTATATCTTGGAGAAGAGCCGAGTCTGCTGCTCTTCAGAGAGCTGTTCTATTTGAACCGCCAAACCGAGTGCGCAAACGGTCCAAGTCTAGAGTTAGGCGGCATCTCCATCCAACGGCGCAGGGATTGTCTGTTCCCTTATGCAGAACCGCCAAGTCACCCCAAGGACTGGAACATGACTTGGTTCTACTGCCAAGACACGTCCCCGGCTGATGAGAGCCCGCTGCCCGGCTTTCGCCCAACGCGCCTGGAGCCAACTCATCCATTATCCGACAAACTGACTGCCGCAGAACGCCAGCCTCTGCTTCCAACGATCAACAAGATCAAAGCCCTGCTAGGCAATGGTCTGAACGGAATTGACCTGGTCCGGGTCTGGATCTCATGGCGGGTGATCCCATTGAGCCGCCGCCCCGGCTTAATGTGTGAGTACACCGGGCGAAAGGATGACCCGCAGAGGCACAGTCGCAATGATCTTCCAGAAGACGTTGCTGAAGAAGAGACCAAGGCTCTTTTAAACGAGAGCCTGGCAGACTGTGGAAGAATCGGGCTAGCCCCGTTCTGCAAGACCAATCCAGCCCCAGCGGTAAGTCGCTGACTTTAACCTTTCCATTTTGTTTTACCTGTCATCTTACTAAGAGCTCATTACTGTATTTCTCAGGCTGATGATAAATTCTGGCGGGTCAAGTATGACCACGAGGCGGCCAAGAAGGCCAGGAAGGCGAAGAAAGCCGCCAAGAGAGCCGCCCCTCGCAAAAAGGGAAACAGACCCACTGCTTCGGAGCTGCTGCAATTAAGCGATAGCTCCGAATCAGAGGTAACCCTTAAATCTTTTAAATTCTTGCAGTATATGTTGTCTGATGCTGTCCGCCTTATCAACACTTGCTTATTGACAGGATGACACCGGCGCCAGTAACCCGGTGGTCGAAGAGGTAACATCACTTTCCTCCGGCTCGGAGCCTTTACCACAGCTGAAAGTCCGAAGGGTAACCCGGAAAGTAAGCTTTTCCCATCGATTAGCTCACTGAGACCCTCAATTTCTTTTGAAGCAGCAGGTTCACGAGAGCCGGCGTCACACCCGGGCCCGCCAGGACACCGACCTCTCCACTGGGTTACCCGACGCAACGAGGAAACGCCGCACTGAGGTTTTTTCTCACCTGTACCCTTTTCATCCGTTGGCGGGTGTCATCCGTCAGCCACTCAACTCTTCTGACTCCAATTACCAGGAGACCTCCCCCTCCTCGGGTGACTCCATGCAGTCAAGTCTGCCGGCCTTCAAGACTGCCCCCGGGTAATAACAATCTCCTTACATTATCTGTCTGTACTTACCCTTTGTATGCCTAACACTTCTGCCTTTTCAGTGCCCAGGCAAAGCTCACCAAAAGAGTAAAGAAGACCAGGTCAGCCGGAGTGCCCGACTTGCCTGAGCCGGAGACGACGGCTCAAGAGCCGCCAGTCGCCTCCACCCCTGAAGCCACCATTCCCATGGATACGGCGCCTGAAGCCCCACCAGCTAATGACCCGGACGTGGTAATTACCCGGACGGAGTTTGTTGAGCCGGGAAGGCCGACCGCGCTGGCCAAATGCTCCGCAAGGGGGGATCTCTCCAGCTACACCGACTTAAGTATTGGAGAACTCGTCTCAGGCTATATCAGCCAGGTTCACAAGAGCCGGGACGCCGAGATCGCCATGGTCAACCAGATCCAACACAAATCTGAGGTAACCTTCTGCTGTTCTCTTACTTTCCGCATAGTGATCCTTGCCATTCTAGCCCCCAAGTCTAGGACTTATACTTGAATATGTTGTAGACTTTAGATTCCGGCTTACTGAACTGAGCCGGCCGTACATAGATAGATACGTTCAATATGCATTAGCCCCCAAGTGCCAAGTGTCTTTGCTTGGAAAGCGCTTGGGACTTTATAGGATGACTGTTAATAACCCGGAAATATATGCAGGCTGTTGGCAAGAAATTAGAGTCAGACCTGGCGGATCTCAAGAGCCGGCTGAAGGCACAAGAGATGGAGACCCGGAAGGCAAATGCCAAGTTTGTCTCCAGCATCGCCGCTCAGGAAAAGTTGAAGACTGAATTCGACGCTGAGCGGAAGGCCTGGGCTGAGGAGAAAACTGCACTGGTGACCCGGGCAGAACAGGCGGAGAAGGCCCTTACTGAGAAGACCGCTGAGCTCTCCGGTCTAAAGCGCCAAGTGTCCCAAATGGTAGCTGCCATCTTCAGTAAGTCGCCTCACCGGCTTTCATTTACATTGGAATGTTTACATCTCTTAACTCATCCTTACCACCGGGTCATCTGATGTTGTTAAACAGGTTCCAGAAGCGCCAACTTGAACCAGAGCGTGGTCACCAAGTTAAAGGCCGTGTACACCCTGGTGGAACAGCTCTACACCGGGTCACAGCGGGCTTTAGCTGTGGTGGCCCTGTCGAATGAAGTGCCGACTCATCTGGCCGAAGTCCTGCGCCGGCTCGCAGTTCTGCCGCAGCGGATCCAGGAGCTACGATGAGCATCCGCGAGATCCGGAGCAATCGCCGCACTGAGCCGGGCCAAAGCCTTCTTGCCGGAGCTAGGCCCGGCAGACATCGCCCTGGGTTATCCCAGCCTGAAAGAAGACGGCTCAGCGTTCGACCAGAAGGACTTCGCGGCTTGTGTGAAAGCTGTGCGCCCGGTGGCCACCATCATCGGGAACGACACCGATTTAACCAAGTATCAGCCGGGATACAACGCGGAGAATCAGAGGATTCCAACCCCTCGCTATGAAGCCATCAATCTGATTCCTCCGGCTCGCCAGCACACCTTTGCCCCGGAGATTAACCCGGACGGGTTAATTGATGAAGAAGCTCAGTTCGAAGCTCTCAGCGGCATCAACTGGAAGTCGTCGACCTTCGAAGCCTTGGGATCAGACGAAGCAGAAGATGAGCCGGGGACTTCAACTCAGCAGGCGTCATAAACCGGCTAGCGGCTCACCAAACAACGCCCATCCTTGAAACTTTTGAAAGATTTTTGTAATAGAGTAGGTGCAACAATTTATCTCTGCCGTGCCATCGTGCACGTAATGAATGCTGAAATCCTTTGAAGTCATTCTTTTGATGCTCCTCCGGGTCGGAATTATCCCTTTGTCCTTCTCAACCTTAAAAAGTGCCTTTAAATATCTGCATAGAAAGGCAAATTACAAGTCGCAAAGCGGCTTACCGCCCTGAGAATCAGGTGTTTGAGATGGATAACCCGGGATACGAACCAAAAAAGATCGGTCCTTAACTATACTCGAACATAGCTGTGATGACACACTTAACAGCCTGTAAGCATACTTCCGGGTTAAATAGCCCGGGTAGCACGGTTGGTACCTTAACTCG